>NW_026706551.1:0-138460 GCF_029867415.1 Vicia villosa | reverse complement strand
CAAAAAAATCATAAAAATATTATTTATTTCATGTATTTTAATTAGGTTTAAAATAGTATGTTTTAAATGTTTTCTTAAATACTTTAAAATATATATATTCATTTTGTTTTAACCTAATTACTTTGTGAATAATGTTATGATAAAAACCCTATTTATTTAGGTCTTAATTAGGTATAGATTTCATCTTTGCCTTAATTAAGTTGACTTTTGTCAATCTACAAAATTGTTTTCAATCTCCGATTAAACAGATGATTAAGGTTTTTAAACAACAAAACCTTATATCATTTCAATCTTTTCTTCAACTGTTTTCATAAACAGTAAATCATTTTTAAGTGGGCCTCTAATAGAGTGTAAGTCCCAAAAACCTTCTCTTCTTAGCTTGTTTTCAAAACTGTATTTTCAAAATCTTCTTTCTGTTTTCAAAAACATTCTTCTGGTATTTGAAGGGCATTATTCCCGGTGAAACTCTTCAGATACCTATGTGACCTTTGTCCATCTTCACATCTTCTGTTTTTTCAAAAACCATTAACTGTTTATCATATACATTCAACTATTATCAACAAAACAACAAAAATTACTGTTGAGGCTCTGTACATACTTCTTCAATGGCCTCCACTCCATCCAGGTTAGGCTTTACAAGCTTTCAATTTACAGTCTTTATTTAAATTACTGTCAAATATAAACTGTGCATATATTAGTTTAGAACTACGTTTGAGTATAAACCTTAGGACAGTTAAACTATATATATATTATAGGAATATGACCTAGGATTGAGAATGTCTTCCCGGTGAAGGCTCTTTCCTAATTAGAGATCTGTAGTTCAAACCCCCAAGATGAATTATTCCCGGTGAAACATCTTGGCAAAAACCTTAGAATCCAAAAGTAATAGGACACATCCACCCAAAGAGGAATTATTCCCGGTGAAACCTCTTACCCATTTGCTTAGAGCCAAAATAAGTTCAAAACTACACAAGCTTTCTCTTGTGCTATAACAAGGACCCTCGATTAGCCTCCTCTTGGGCTTTGTACAAGGACCCACAGGCTTCTTAAAAGCATTTCCAGCTTCCTCTTGAGCTTGTATACAAGGACCCATCAGGTTTCTTATAAACATAGGAACAGGTCTTTAGTCACCTTTTAGCCTACCTTGGTGAGTTTCTTCCAATTTAAACCAGACTTAAAACAAGCTAAGTTTGTCTCAATTTCACATTGAGTACATTTTTGGAATGAGAGACATGGACAGTCTCTGTCACCCTTATCTTCATCAATCCTCCTTAGTGGAGTCTAGGATCTATGTTTTGGTCATCCTCAGCATTGAGTCAGCCTTCATCTTGGGCTTTAAACAAAGAGTCTCCACTAGATAATCTTTCTGCCATCCACTTTTCAATCCAATATCCCTGGAAAGGGTTAGCCTCCAAAGTCAATTAAAACCAATCCTTCAAATCCAATATCCCTGGAAAGGGTTAGCCTCCAAAGTCAATTAAAATCAATCCATCATTTCAATAAAAACCCCTGGAAAGGGTTAGCCTCCAAAATTAATTAATAAATAATTTCATTCTCTTAGGAGATAATTTCCCCAAAAGAGTCAAAACCCCTGGAAAGGGTCAGCCTCCAAAAACATGATAAAGTCAGTCTTTTAACAGACAAATTCACCAGCTGAGTCAAATCCCTGGAAAGGGTTAGCTTCCAAAGAAAAACAGTCTTTTTAATCTCCAGTAGAGTTAAAACCAACAAAAACAGTTAAGCCTCAACCTTGGGCTTCATACAAGGCACCCAAACAATAAAACTCCCCTGTCAAGAGTCAGCCTCAACCTTGGGCATTGTACAAGGCAGATAATAGAGTCTCCCCAGTGAGTCCTTCATCACTCAGTAGCCACAACCTTGGGCTTTGTACAAGGCAGATAAACCATATCTTTCATGTGTCAAAGATTCCTAACACTTAGGATCTTTCCCCATATAGTCATCCATACTTAATTCATTTAAGAGTCCGCCACAACCTTGGGCTTTGTACAAGGCAGAAAATAGTGTTTTTCCCTAGCTAAAGTCAGCCACAACCTTGGGCTTTGTACAAGGCACACAAATAGAGTCTCCCTAAGTAGAGTCAGCCTCAATTCTGGGCTTTGTACAGAACACTAAAATACCCTGTAATTGATCCCCAGTGGAGTCATCTCCAGAGTCAATAACATTAATTAATCAATCAAAAAGCCTCAAGCTTGGGCCTCATACAAGCCAGCTAAATTCAAATCTTTTATACAGTAGATAGACATAGCTTATCTCCATAGAGAGATATTTCTACTACTCTACCACATTCAAACAAACAAACATTTCAATTTCAATTTCAATCAAAGTCTCCCATTTAGGACTCTGAAAGACATGCTCTGGCACATCCCCAGACTTGTACACTTTCCCTAATTTGGACGAGCATCTTTCTTTCATTTAAGAGGCATCTGACTGGCATACTTGCACACACACAAGTAAGGTCCCCCTCTTGAATGAAATGAATTCAGTTATTCTGTCACTCCTTTAAATGTTTGTGGTAGAATAGTACAAATACCTCTCTGTAGAGATAATTTCATGTCTCTTTACTGTAAACAGAGATTTAATTCCAAGCTTCAACCTTGAGCTTCAAGCAAGGCACCAAAAAAACAATTAATTTCCCTAGTTAGTTCCCCGAACTACATTAAGCTCTGACTTCCACTAGGGATATGTAGGCATGAGGTTCACAAGGAATCTCAGCGAGCTAATAAAATACCAAAAATAGTCAGTCAGTCTGTCTGTCTGTCTTTTCAAATCAATTCAATTCCTTCTCCTAACACAAAGGAGAAACTTTCCCAATCATTAGCAATAAACACAAACACAATGACACAGAGAAGGTTCCTGTAGAGTACTACAGATATGTAGGGTGTTTAAACACTTCCCTATGTATAACCGACCTCCCGGACTCCAGAATTTCTAGTCTAGGTGAAATCCCCACACTTAGCAAACTCCTAGGGTTTAGTTGAGATCTTTTTTTCCCTTTCCTACTCGTAGGACAAATAAGAAAGTTCGTGTGTTATCGTAGGAAGAACTGAAATAAAATTCATCCCACCACGGGCGCATTCTCCTTCCAAATTTCGCGTGAAGGGTCTAGCGTGCCGTCCTCCCAAGTGAAACGGGGAGGTAAAGAAAACGACACCACAGAAAAAATTCGTGTGTTGATCTTTTTTTCAAATCATAGTCGTTTCTCTTGGAGAAGGCTGTTTCTGTGCAACTGTAAAAGCTTCTACCATACTGTTAAGCCTTTCCAAGGACTCTTTCAGTGTAGCAACTTCTTCTCTAAGTTCTCCATTCTCTTGTTCTAAATCGTCCATTCTTTTCTTGCGGTTACACGGGTATTGTACGAACGAGACAGCTTGAATTCTTTCTCTTCTACTTTTTCTTCAGAGTTGAAAATTTCTTTTTCTTCTGCCCATCCTTTAATTGGAGCAACAAGTTCAACTAATGAGACTCGATGTATGACAACGAATGAAATGCATGAAAAAATTAATACACGACATGAAATGCAGCAAAAGATGAATTTTTTCATGAAAACTCAATAGCTTATTGATAACACCGACTCGCACTATGTTTTCGGCTCGAATATCACATGTTTTCAATAGTTTTTATTATTTTTTTATTGTATTATGCTTCTTTTTGCTTTGTTTTTAGGTTTTAGGTCCATTTGAAGCTCTGCTGGAAGAAACGTGTGAAAAAGCCCAAGAAACAGAGATTTTCAGTCGTTTTGCACACATGGCGTCCAGCTCACCGCCCGCTGAAAAGAGCACGGTGACGTGTCCTGATTTCAGGATTATTCTAGAGATGAAAGAAATCAGATTTGAACTTACCTATTGAGGGTGAGAAATAAACTTACTCAATGCCTTTGAATAGTGCAAGAAACCCTTCTGATTCTTCCTCTTGAGCTTCAACACAGTGAAATAATAGAAAGATGGCGACTGGAGCTTCTTCGTTGGAGAGAGCGTTTGCAGAAAAAATGAAGAAATTCTACAAGTCTTTAACTGAGCTTGAACAATTGAACAGAATAAGAGACAATCGAAATACCTTAACACCTTTTGTGATGGAACAGAACAATCAAACAGAATCGGAGACAATCGAACAAAACAATCGAGCAGAACAACCAAACCAAACTCAAATGAATCAGATTTTGTGATAGAAGTGCAGGAAGAAATCGAAGAGAATTGGAGATGAATTTGGGGATTAGGTTTAGGGGTAAAAACATTCTGAGACTCATTAACGCGTTTTGTTAGTTATGTTTTAAAATTAAATTTTAATTTTAATCAGGCTACGCCAGCGCTTTTAAAAGTGATTTCTTAGGTACCCTATACCAGCGCTTTATTGCCCAAATGCGCTTTCGTAGCTCTAGCCTATAGCAGCGCTTTTAAAAGCGCTTTCATATTCTCCCCTATAGCAGCGCTTTTATAAAAGCGCTTTCTTAAGGTAACCTTATACAAAGCTTTTCAAAAGCGCTTTCGTAGGATCCCCTATAGCAGCGCTTTTTCCCCTTGTTTTTTAGTTTTGTTTTTAGCGAAACCTATAGCAGCGCTTTAGCCTAAAAGCGCTTTTGTAGATGTGCTGCTAAAAGACAAATTTGGCGTAGTGTGATCTTCATCATCTATCTTCACATCAATATTCTCAAGATCAAGAACCAGCTTGTTGAACATATTCAACTGCTCAGCTAACACTTTGTCTTCAATCATCTTAAATTAATACAAGGCTTGCTTCAGGTAGAGTCAATTTACCAGCGATGTGGTCACGTACAAACTTTCAAGTTTCACCCATAACCCTAATACCGTCATCTCCTTTGATACCCATTGGTTAACCTTATCACCAAGGCTCAACAAAATTGTGTTGTGTGCTTTCTCGATCATGTTCGTCTTCTTTCTATCCGTTAACGCAACATCCATAGTCGCGGCTCCCTTTAACACTTCCAAACAACACTGTAGAACCAGTAGAGCTTTCATCTTCAAGCGCCAAAAACCGAAATCGTTCACTCCGTTGAACTTTTCAATCTCATACTTTGTTGAAGGTATCTTCTCCATGCTCACCCACCAATTTGTTGTGAATTTACTGCCAATATAAATGTATAAAACAAGGAACGAATAAAGAACAAGGAAGAAAAAGAACACAAGAATTGGTTATAACTATTATTCTTTTACTTTCTATTAGAAAACAAGATTACAAGTTTACAAGAATAATAAATAACCCTCTCACCCAAAATTAGGATTTGCAGTATACAATGATGAGAGACTAGTATGTTATTTATAATAAAACCTAACATACTAACTAATGGGCTTTTTCCACAAGGTCCATTACACAAGTTAACTTAATAAACAAGCTAACTTAACAAATTAGGGTCTAAACACTTAAACCTAACTTAACATGCTAAGAACCCTAGCATCTTCGACACCAACATGTGAACAACCTTCGACTTCATGCTTAATCCTGTCGAACCAAGAAGATACCCTTCGACCGTACTAGAGTTTGATCCAATATCTCACAAAACCAAACCTCTATAAATCTTTGGGGCTTTTCTGTCATCCCTTAACTCTTTACATTTTGATTATTTATTTTTGTACTTATTTTATCAATTTGATTTTCTTATTTCTACTCCTTTAATGTAGTTGATTTTGAAAAAATAGTTTTAGGTAACACGGACATAATAAAAATATTTGTCCCTAATACATTAAAAAAACATTAGTTATATATTTGAATGAAAAAATAAATTGGCTACAAATTTTTGAAATCTTTTACTACTTACTTATTTTTTATTGTGTCAGTTATAAATAAATAAATACAAAACATAGAAAAATATTTGTTACTATTACTTAAAAAGCATGGAATAATTATTATATTATTAATATAAAGATGTATTAAAAAAGATAACTAAAAATAAAAAAGTTCGACCACCCCCAAGTAAAAGATATATAGAGAACAAACATATAAATTAAACCATTAATAAAAAATAATTCATCCTTCTAAAAATAAACCAAGTGACCATAAAAAGTTCAAAAAATATAGAGGAGTTCAAAATCACACTAATGATATATTAAAATTAAAGTTCAATAATCTTAAACATCTCATAACTTAAAGAGAATTGCAATTATGTGTATATAATCAACTAATCTGTTAAAATGAATAAGATAGTTTATGATTATTAAATTGATAATTTATATTATTATACCCCAAAATTTGCCCACACTTTTTAGTGACAAAAATTATCAAAATTATTTTCAAAATTGTATTTTACAAAATCTCGGGTTCATTTACATTGACATCCTGAATTTTATAAATATTCGATTTAAATTCTATTTTAAAATATAGTAGTGTACTCTTAAATTGCTTATATTTTAATAAATAGAAAATGCTGGCCGATGCTTCATACACTTTCAATTGGCTTTTTATTTCAAATAAATAACATAGCTCAGTTGGTTAGGAAGTAAGGCTTGCATACAAAAGGTCATTTTTTGCACCTGGACGCACCTATACACAAGTACACGCACCTAGACACAAAAGGTCATATCTTGATGGTGTGATCAGCGAACTTTAACTTTGTCTCACTTTCACTTATCTTTCCCAATTCAAGCTTTTTGAAAATAGATAGTGGAATTAAACTCACACTAGAAACAAAATCAATGAGTACCTTTTTAAAATTTTTGTTCTTGATGGTGCATGGTATCGCCACCGCTCCAGGGTCTTTCTTCTTAATAGGGATCTTCCTTGCTGGAGAGACTATAATACACTTTTCAGTTGCGATTTCTGGTTCTCCCCCCACTGGTCTCTTTTTACCGATAACCTCCTTCATAAACTTCTTGTACAAAGGCATGTGCTCAAGTGCTTCAAAGAAAGGTAGATTAACCTCTAACTTTTTAAACAAGGCCACAAACTTCTCAAAATCCTTTTCTGTTGAATTCTTCTTTGTCACTCTAGAAGGAAAAGGTAGCTTGATTGTCGGTTTAACATCTTTCTTATTTTTCTCTTCAAGTGGCTTAACCGGTGGTATCACAATTTTGGGCTCTTTCACATTCTCTCTTATCTCCAAATCTACCTCAATGACTAAGGGATCATCTATTTCCTCTTTTTCTTTTTCGGATTCTGCCACTTTCTGACTTCTCGTTGTGACATCATTAATCTTCTCTTGGTCTTTCGGATTTTTCACAGTTGAGCTCGGAAGGGTACCTTGTGTCTGTAGAGTGAGATGTTGTGCTATCTGCCCCACTTGGACTTCCAAATTTTTAATTGAGGCAGTGGTGTTTCTGTGGTTGTTTCTTGTTTCTTCTTGGAACTGAGAGCACTGCCCAGCCAATCTTTCAATTGCCACGTCCCACTCTGCCTTCTGGGGGCCTTGTTGCTGTTGATCTTTCCAAGAGAAATTAGGATGATCTTCCACCCTGGTTTATAGGTGTTACAATACGGGTTGTTTTGCCTCAAGAATTTGATTTCTTCAATTTTCTTGGGAGTAGCAACACAACACATAGTTTGGTGAGGGCCATTAAAAATTTCACAGATTACAGGTTGAGCTTGTTGCACTTGAGCCACCTGTTGTATACCTATATTCATAGCCTTCAATCTCTTTTCAACTTCAGCCGCTATTGCATCTTCGACCCGAATTTTGTTGGTTTCTAGCTTCAGATCAATGAATCCTTCAGGTTTGCTCGTACACCTGTCATACAACTCCAAATGCTCATTTGCAGCTATCGCTTCAATGATCTTGATGATACCAGAGGCTGTTGCGAAATTTGTAGAGTCTCCAACTGCTGTGTCGATCAACTGCTTTGTCTTGATTCTGAGCCCGTTGACAAACATTTGCATCTGTTCAATTTTGTCCATATTATGTGTTGGACATGCCACAAGAGTCCTCTTGAACCTTTTATAGGCATCCCCCAAAGACTCACCCTCCTTTTGCTTGAAATTCACAATTTCATACCTTTTTCGTAGAAAGAATAATGCTGGAAAATGTTCATTCAGGAAAGCCTTTTCCATTTCTTCCCACGATGTGATACTGCCCACTGGTAGAGAATAGAACCACTCTTCTTCCTCTTCCGCTAGAGTGAAAGGGAACATCCTAAGCCTCTTTGCTTCTTTCGTGTGTCCGTAAATTTTTAGAGTGGTTCTCATGGTCAAAAATCTCTGCAGATGCTTGTTTGCGTCTTCATTAACCTTTCTGGTGAAAGGTGTCCTTTTAAGTTGATTAATGGTGCTTGGGTGCAGTTGAAAGTTAGCAGCGTTTACGGGTTGGTAGAAAATTATTTGTCTTCCCCCCGGTGTGTTTGCAACACCATAGCAACCAAGGAGCCTCTCAGGAGGAGGAGGATTTTCACCCATTACTTCTTCTTCACTTTCAGAATCTGAACCTGAATGAATTGTAACAACTTCTTCTTCACATTCCAGCTTAGCCAACCGAGCGTGTCTGCGCCTTGCATGCAGAGTTCTTTCAATTTCTGCGTCAAAAGAAAATTCATCTGAGGTCTTACCTCGCATAAAAAGGTTAGAAAATTATTAGTTTGAGGAATAATGTAAATAAAGAAAAATATGCAGAAAATAAATTTTAGTCGCAGAGCAACAAAATTCTAATTGAACTAAATCTTAAACTCCGTAATCTTTGGCAGTCCCCGACAACAGCACCAAAAACTTGATAGGTAAATAGAAAGTGTTCTATTTTTCCTATGTAGTAGTAATGGGAAAATCCCAAGTATCGAATCTCAAGGACTGCTTGACAATACAGAGTTTTGAAGCAATTTCAATTAAACAAAAAGTATAAGAGGTTTTGGTTGGTTTGATAGAAATTGTAATAAAAGTAAGCAAAGAAAATATTTAACGATGAACAGAGATGAGTAGATTGCTAGGGATGATGAATGATTCTTCCTATAACAACTTGTGGTCTCAATGTAACCACTAAATTAACACCATTGATTTCCGGTTCTCAAGATTATCTAATCCTTATTCCTTAGTGAATAGATCTTTGACATCACGACCTAATTACTATGTCCATAGATAATTGTAATTATGATCAAGCATTCCAATATCGAGTATTTCCGGTTACGATAAATTATCCCTAGTCCTCGGTGATATTGATTACCATATGTTTTACTCAGATCAACAAATAATCACTGTCCAGCTAAAATTATTCATAAAGATTCAATATCTATTTTTCTGACAGTTAAAGCATTAAGAACAGTCGTAAAATAAATCAAAGATATGAAAACTGAATTATTATTGCATACGATAAACAAAGTTGTAATATTCGGAATCATGGTCACCCCCCTAGCAATGGGGGGTTTAGCTACTCATAAAAATAATAGAAAACATAGTTTGAATTGCAGACATTACAGATAAACAAAAGGAATCAGATCTTCAATGGGCAAAGCTCATAGAAATCTTCAATCCTCAGCCTTCTACAATGTAATTTTACTCCCAAATTCGTCGAACCCTTGTCCAAACACACTATGTTTATTTTATTTCGGAGTTTCTGAGCTTTTCAGCAAAACAGGCCCAAATAGCCCGTGCACACACGTTTGGAAGGATGACATGCATCCAGAGATGTGTCTCAGCAGAGAGAGGACTTCCTTTGCAATTCTGGAGTTCTGGCACGCGTCCTGGGACGCGTTTGGAGACCTGACATGCTTCTGGGAACGCGTGTGGGGAGACGAGCATTCTGGCATTTCATGGGCAGAGAGAGAACCACGTTTTCTCAACAGTCATCATCTTTTACCCCCACACGTGTCTGGGGACGCGTTTCAACAGCAGGGGATGTTTTTTCAGGCACCATACGCGTCTAAGAACGCGTTTGACCAGCTGACACGTTTCTCTTCTGTTTCGTACTTTTTCGCACTGATTTCTCCCATTTCATTCACCTGAGCCTACAAACACTATAAAACATAACCAAAGCATAAAATAACGAATAATGAAATAAAACAGTAATTAAAATACTTCAAATGCAACTAAAAACAATGGTAAAAACATGTGTAAAAACCACTGATCAGAAAGTCAATACCAAAAAGTCATCTAGGTGATAGAAAAACTTCACGTAGAAATCCCCTTTACAGAAGAAATCACCCAAATACCATCATATGCTAAATTCCTAAAAGACATCTTGTCTAACAAACGCAAACTCGACGATCCTAAACCCTTAGAATGCCATTCCATCTCCGAAAATAAACTCGCCAAGAAAGACAAAGACCTTGGAAGTTTTTCCATTCCCTGCATCCTAGGAAATCATATGATCGATAAAACTTTCTTAGACCTATGGGCAAGCGTGAGCTTAATGCCTTTGGCAGTTTGTAATAGGTTAAACTTAGGAGTACTTCATCCAACCAAAATGTCTTTACAATTAGCTGATAGATCTATCAAATATCCTATGGGAATTTTAGAAGATATACCAGTTAAGATAGGTCAGTTATATATTCCGACCAATTTCGTAATAATGGATATTAAGGAGGACGAAGAAATTCTGATTCTCTTAGGAAGACCATTCTTATCAACTGTCGGAGCCATAATAGACGTTAACAAAGAATAACTAACCTTCGAAGTAGGATATGAGAAGATAGAATTCATCCTCTCAAAGTTCCTCATGGCACCAGTGATAGGAGATGCATGTTATGCAATCGACATCATTGATGAATGCATAAATGAACTTGAGCGAGATGAATCTTTAATTAAACGACCTTCAACTTCCATTTTAGAGGATGATGGATTCGAGATAATGGAACCCTACATTGATGACAACCTCTTTGAATGTTTAGCTCTTACACCAGACCCTATGTCGTGTCTTAAAAAGCCAACTTTAGAACTTAAAGAACTACCCAAGAATATAAGATGTGAGTTCTTGGATAAAGAGATGAATCGCCCTGTTATAATTAATGCCACTCTGAACCAAAAAGAAACAAGTTAGCTCTTAGATATCTTGCGAAAATATCCCTCAGTGTTAGGCTATAAAATCTCCGACTTGAAAGGAATAAACCCATCTGTATGCATGCATCGGATTATGCTAGAAGAAAATTCGAAACCCTCAAGAGAACATCAGGGAAGAATAAACCCTATAATGAGTGATGTAGTTAAAAAGGAAGTTCTTAAGTTACTTGAAGCTGGTATAATATATCAGATCTCAGATAGTGAGTGGGTAAGCCATGTACATGTGGTGCCTAAGAAAGGAGGCACCACGGTTGTAGAAAATGAGAACGGTGAGCGAGTAGCAAAACAAATAGAAGGAGTATGGCGTATGTGTATCGATTACAGAAAGTTGAATAAGGCGACTAGGAAAGATCATTTCCCTCTTCCATTCATAGATCAGATGCTCGAACGTCTAGCCAGGCATTCGCACTTCTGTTATCTAGACGGATATTCGGGATTCTTGCAAATCCCCATTCACCCAGAAGACCAAGAAAATACAACATTTACCTGTCCCTATAGAATATTTGCCTATAGGCGAATGCCCTTTGGACTCTATAATGCACCGACCACTTTTCAACATTGTATGATGTCAATTTTCGCAGATTATCTCGACGATATTATGGAAGTATTTATGGACAATTTCTCGGTATGCAGATTCGATTTTAAAAATTGTCTCTCAAACCTTAAGAAAATCTTAGAAAGGTGTGTGGAAGTAAACCTTGTGCTGAATTGGGAGAAATGTCATTTTATGGTCAATGAAGGAATAGTTTTAGGACACATTGTCTCCGAGAGAGGCATAGAAGTCGACAAAGCCAGGGTAGAAGTTATAGAGAACCTCAGCCCACCTAAAACCATTAGGGAAGTAAGAAGTTTTCTAGGACATGCTGGATTCTATCGACGCTTTATCAAAGACTTCTCCAAAATAACAAAAACCTTAACTAACCTTCTAATAAAAGATGTTGAGTTCAATTTTAATGAAAAGTGAATTGAAGCTTTTGACATTTTAAAACAAGCACTGATTTCATGTTGGAGTTGTTCTAAGGCAAAAAAAAGATAAGAAATTGCATGTAATTTACTACGCAAGTAGAACACTAGATGCCGCCCAACTTAATTACACAACCACTGAGAAGGAATTGCTAGTTGTAGTGTTCTCTATCGATAAGTTTCGATCCTATTTAGTAGGAGCTAAGATTGTAGTTTACACTGATCACGCATCAATTCGATATTTGTTAAACAAAAAGGACGATAAGCCAAGATTTCTCAGGTGGATTCTCTTGCTCCAAGAATTTGACTTAGACATCAAAGATAAGAAAGGAACTGAGAACCTAGTAGCTGACCATCTTTCTAGGATAGAGCATCTAAAACCAGATTTGATACCTATAGACGATTACTTCACCTCTGACGGGCTTATAGATAGGATAAACATAATGAGAGAAGATGACTCTAAAACCTATAAAGAAGAAAACCATGAGAATATCTCAATAATGAGATGTGTACCTTGGTACGCTGACATCGTAAACTATCTAGCTGCCGATATCATACCCCCTGATTTAAGTTTCTAACAAAAGAAGAAGTTCTTCAGCAATATCAAAAGTTTTTATTGGGATGAACCACTCCATTTCAAAAGAGGGATAGACAACATCTATAGATGTTGTGTTCCTGAAGAAGAGGTGCATAGCGTCATCGAACATTGTCACGCTGCGCCTTATGGTGGACATGCGAGCACATCCAAGACATGTGCCAAGAATCTTTCAAGCAGGCCTTTACTGGCCAACTCTATGGCGTGATGTCCATGCTTACATTGACAAGTGTGACCGGTGTAAACACACTGGGAACATTTAGAGGCGTGATGAAATACCCTTAAGAAATATTCAAGAAGTAGAACTTTTTGATGTATGGGGTATAGATTTTATGGGACCTTTTCCCTCTTCGATGGGAAATAAGTACATTCTAGTAGCAGTCGACTATGTGTCCAAGTGAATAGAAGCAACAGCGTCACCCACAAACGACACTAGAGTGGTAGTCAAACTCTTCAAGAACATTATATTTCCTAGGTTTGGAACACCCCGTTTAGTCATAAGTGATGGAGGAGCGCATTTTATATCTAAGATATTTGACAAACTTCTAAGTAAGTACGGAGTCAAACATAGAGTAGCAACAACATATCACCCACAAACTAGTGTCCATGTAGAGGTATCGAATAGGGAAATCAAGCAAATCCTAGAGAAAAACGTTTCTATATCCAGAAAAGATTGGTCTGAAAAGCTAAAAGATGCACAATGGGCTTATAGAAAAGCCTATAAAATCCCTATCGGAACTACCCCCTACCAATTGGTCTATGGAAAGTCCTGCCACTTACCTTTTGAACTAGAACAAAAAGCCTATTGGGCTATAAAATCTCTAAACCTAGACTACCTAAAAGCTGGAGAAAAACGTATTTTAGACATACATAAGTTAGAGGAACTCCGCCTGAATGCATACGAGAATGCCATCATATATAAAGAAAGAACAAATATGTGGCATGACAAGAAAATAATTAAGAAAAAATTCAACATAGGCGACCTTGTTCTTCTATTTAATTCTAGATTACGTCTTTTTCCTGATAAGCTACGTTCAAGATGGACAGGTCCATTCGAAGTATCAAACGTTTTGAGGTCTGGAGCAGTGGAAATCCAGGATAATTCATGCGCTTCTTTCATGGTTATAATACGGTGAACTGACTTTATTTGGAATATGCGGATAACAAGAGTCGCCACCGACTTTTATTTTATCCAATTGGAAAGGCTAAAAGAACAGGAAAGACCTTTTGAAATATTTTGAGTTTGGGGGGTAGGTTATACAAAGGGAAGGTGTAAAGCACCCTTTGCATCCATGGTTATCCATGGGCTCTTAATTGCTTAGCTCACTTGTTTGTTTGAAAAGTTTGAAGTGTCGTGTGTGAATAGTAAAAAGATTTGAATAAGGACTTTAGCTTGTAAATAAGCGTAGCCTTTTGGAAATCGTTTTGAAAAGGAGGTGTGAAAAGAATTTGATTTTGATTTGAATGGAGCAAGCAATTAAAAGCAACTTACCCTAAGTTTTAAAAAACGTTCTTTTAGCTTTTCGGGCGAAAGGGTCTATCCATACCATTGTTAGAACAAGATTTGTTCTGATCAATTATCTTAGTTTTGATGATAACAATAATATGAATTTTGCTTAAGATAATATGGTACTCTAATCCAATGCAATTTCCTTTTCAGGAAATATATAAAGAGTATGCATAATTCAGCGCTCAGAAGCTTTGTCTCAAGGGTTCAGCATGCAACATCAGAACATGGTCTAGCAAGGCATCAGAAGATGGTCGAAGCAGAATCAGAACATGGGTCTATGGAAGCATCAGAAGAACATGAGATCAGAAGCACTGAAGTTCTGATGGTATCACGCACAGAAGCACTTCAAGGTCAGAAGATCAGAAGATGCTTTGCACCAAGCTGTTTGACTCTGATGATATTCAAACGTTGTATTCACAAACATCAGATCAGAAGGAAGTACAAGTGGCAAGCTACGCTGACTGACAAAAGGAACGTTAAAAGCTATTAAAGGCAACGTCAGTAGACACAGCGTGAACAAGGCTCGAGGTAGTTGACAAAAGCGTATAACATTAAATGCGATGCTGTACGGAACACGCAAAGCATTAAATGCACTCAACGGTCATCTTCTCCAACGCCTATAAATATGAAGTTCTGATGAGAAGCAAGGTTAACGATTCTGAACAAAACAACTCATATTAACTTGCTGAAACTCTGTTCGAATCAAAGCTCAGAATCTTCATCTTCATCAAAGCTCACTACATTGCTGTTGTAATATATTAGTGAGATTAAGCTTAAACGTTAAGAGAAATATCACAGTTTGTGATTATAGCTTTTAAGAAGCAATTGTAATACTCTTAGAATTGATTACATTAAGTTGTAAGGAACTAGAGTGATCGTGTGGATCAGAATACTCTAGGAAGTCTTAGAGGTTATCTAAGCAGGTTGTAACTAGAGTGATCGTGTGGATCAGAATACTCTAGAAAGTCTTAGAGGGTATCTAAGCAGTTGTTCCTGGAGTGATCAGTGTGTGATCAGAAGACTCTGGAAGACTTAGTTGCTGACTAAGTGGAGAACCATTGTAATCCGTGCGATTAGTGGATTAAATCCTCAGTTGAGGTAAATCATCTCTGCGGGGGTGGACTGGAGTAGTTTAGTTAACAACGAACCAGGATAAAAATAACTGTGCAATTTATTTTTATCTGTCAAGTTTTTAAAGCTACACTTATTCAAACCCCCCCTTTCTAAGTGTTTTTCTATCCTTCAATTGGCATCAGAGCGCCGGTTCTAAGGTGCAAGCACTTAACCATGTTTAGAAAAGATTCAGGAAGAGAAAAACGCTTCAGTAAAAGATGGCTGATGAAAATGCAAAGTCTACATCTACATCTGGCTCTGCTGAGCAACACAACGGTAACAATGGTTATACTAGACCGCCGGTATTTGATGGTGAAAACTTTGAATACTGGAAAGATAAACTGGAAAGTTACTTTCTTGGTCTTGATGGTGATCTATGGGATCTTCTGATGGATGGTTACAAACATCCAGTAAATGCCAGTGGCGTAAAGCTGACAAGGCAAGAAATGAGTGATGATCAGAAGAAGCTTTTCAGGAATCATCATAAATGCAGAACTGTTTTGCTGAATGCTATCTCTCATGCTGAGTATGAGAAGATATCTAACAGGGAAACGGCCTATGACATATATGAGTCCTTGAAAATGACTCATGAAGGAAATGCTCAAGTCAAGGAGACTAAAGCTCTCGCTTTAATCCAGAAGTATGAAGCCTTCAAGATGGAGGATGATGAAGACATTGAAAAGATGTTTTCAAGATTTCAAACTCTTACTGCTGGATTGAGAGTTCTTGACAAGGGGTAAACAAAGGCTGATCACGTAAAGAAGATCATCAGAAGCTTACCCAGAAGATGGGGTCCTATGGTGACTACATTTAAGATTGCGAAGAATCTAAATGAAGTCTCTTTGGAAGAGCTGATCAGTGCCCTGAGGAGTTATGAAATTGAACTGGATGCAAACGAGCCTCAAAAGAAAGGTAAGTCTATTGCATTAAAATCCAATATCATGAAATGCACTAACGCTTTTCAGGCTAGAGAAGAAGATCCTGAAGAATCAGAATCTGAAGAAGAAGATGAACTGTCCTTGATCTCCAGAAGGCTAAATCAACTCTGGAAGAACAAGCAAAGGAAGTTCAGAGGCGTCAGAAGTTCAAAGAAATTTGAACGTGGAGAATCTTCTGATGACAGAAGATTTGACAAGAAGAAGGTCATGTGCTATGAATGCAATGAGCCTGGACACTTCAAGAATGAATGTCCAAAACTTCAGAAGGAAAATCCCAAGAAGAAGTTTCATAAGAAGAAAGGTCTTATGGCAACCTGGGATGAGTCAGAAGATGATTCAGACTCTGAAGATGAGCAGGCTAACTGTGCGCTGATGGCGACAGAAGATGACGGATCAGAATCTACATCAGAATCAGATTCTGAAGAGGTATTTTCTGAACTTACTAGAGATGAGTTAGTTTCCGGTCTAACTGAACTTCTGGAATTCAAGTCTCAGATTAGTCTCAAATACAAAGAGCTGAAAAAGCTATTTGAATTTGAAACAAAGAAGCTTGAGTTGGAGAATTCTGAATTAAAAGAAAAACTTTTAAAATTATCCAATAATGTTGGATCTCCTTCTGATTCAGAAAAATCCACTCCTAGTCTAAACCATATTCTGAAAGAATATGATTTAAGTTTCAGGAAGTTCTTATCTAGAAGTATTGGCAGAAGTCAGCTGGCTTCTATGATATATGCTGTGTCTGGAAACAAAAGAGTCGGCATTGGTTTTGAGGGTGAAACCCCATACAAACTTGAACCTGTTGATGAAATGAAATTCACATACAAGCCATTGTATGATCAGTTCAAGTATGGCCACTCCCATGATATTAGGCACACTTCACATGCTCAAAGTTTTCACATAACACACACCAAAAAGCATGTGACACAACCTAGGAAATATCATGAAACTCACATTAAAAATTATCATGCTGTTCCTCCTATTGCTTACAATGTTAAACCCAAGTTCAATCAGAACTTGAGAAAATCTAACAAGAAAGGACCCAAGAAAATGTGGGTACCTAAGGATAAGATTATTCCTATTGCAGATATCCTTGGCTGCAAAAAGGACAAAGCACAACATGTCGTGGTACCTGGACTCTGGATGCTCACGACACATGACAGGAAGAAGGTCTATGTTCCAAGACCTGGTGCTTAAGTCTGGAGGAGAAGTCAAGTTTGGAGGAGATCAGAAGGGCAAGATAATTGGCTCTGGAACTATAAAGTCTGGTAACTCTCCTTCCATTTCTAATGTACTTCTTGTAGAAGGATTAACACATAACCTCTTATCTATCAGTCAATTGAGTGACAATGGTTATGATATAATCTTTAATCAAAAGTCTTGCAAGGCTGTAAATCAGAAGGATGGCTCAATCCTATTTACAGGCAAGAGGAAGAACAACATTTATAAGACAAATCTGCAAGATCTTATGAGTCAGAAGGTGACTTGTCTTATGTCTGTTTCTGAAGAGCAGTGGGTCTGGCACAGAAGATTAGGTCATGCTAGTTTGAGAAAGATTTCTCAGATTAACAAACTGGATCTTGTCAGAGGACTCCCTAATCTGAAATTCAAATCAGATGCTCTTTGTGAAGCATGTCAGAAGGGCAAGTTCTCCAAACCTGCATTCAAGTCCAAGAATGTTGTTTCTACCTCAAGGCCATTAGAACTCTTGCACATTGATCTGTTTGGCCCAGTCAAAACAGCATCTGTCAGAGGGAAGAAATATGGATTAGTCATCGTAGATGATTATAGCCGCTGGACGTGGGTAAAATTCTTGAAACACAAGGATGAGTCTCATTCAGTGTTCTTTGATTTCTGCATTCAGATTCAATCTGAAAAAGAGTGTAAAATCATAAAGGTCAGAAGTGATCATGGTGGTGAATTTGAGAACAGATCCTTTGAAGAATTCTTCAAAGAAAATGGTATTGCCCATGATTTCTCTTGTCCTAGAACTCCACAGCAAAATGGAGTTGTAGAACGAAAGAATAGGACTCTGCAAGAAATGGCCAGAACCATGATCAATGAAACCAATATGGCTAAGCATTTCTGGGCAGAAGCAATAAACACTGCATGCTATATTTAGAATAGAATCTCTATCAGACCTATTCTAAACAAGACTCCTTATGAATTGTGGAAGAATAAAAAGCCCAACATTTCATATTTCCATCCTTTTGGATGTGTATGCTTTATTCTGAACACTAAAGATCATCTTGGTAAGTTTGATTCCAAAGCACAAAAATGTTTCCTTCTTGGATATTCTGAACGCTCAAAAGGCTACAGAGTATACAATACTGAAACATTGATTGTGGAAGAATCAATCAATATCAGGTTTGATGATAAGCTTGGTTCTGAAAAACCAAAGCAGTTTGATAATTTTGCAGATTGTGATATTGATATATCAGAAGTTGTTGAGCCAAGAAGCAACGCATCAGAAGCAGAGCTTCTCAGAAGCAAAGAATCTGAAGATCAAGTATCAGCTTCTCTGGAGAATCTAAGCATTTCTGAAGAACCATCTGTCAGAAGATCATCCAGACTCATCTCTGGTCATTCAGAAGATGTCATTCTTGGAAAGAAGGATGATCCAATCAGAACAAGAGCATTCCTTAAGAACAATGCAGACTGTCAATTAGGTCTTGTATCTTTGATCGAGCCAACTTCTGTTGATCATGCTCTAGAAGATCCAGACTGGATAATTGCTATGCAAGAAGAACTGAATCAGTTTACAAGGAATGATGTTTGGGATCTTGTTCCTAGACCAGATGGATTCAATATAATCGGTACAAAATGGGTCTTCAGAAACAAGCTCAGTGAGAAAGGTGAAGTGGTAAGGAACAAAGCCAGACTGGTGGCTCAGGGTTATAGTCAGCAAGAAGGGATTGACTATACAGAAACCTTTGCACCAGTGGCCAGGTTAGAATCTATTCGTCTATTAATTTCATTTGCCACTCAACATAACATCACTCTCTATCAGATGGATGTTAAGAGTGCCTTCTTAAATGGTTATATAGATGAAGAAGTTTATGTCCATCAACCTCCTGGTTTTGAAGACTCGATGTCTCCTAATCATGTTTTTAAACTAAAGAAATCGTTGTATGGATTGAAACAAGCTCCCAGAGCTTGGTATGAACGCTTAAGTTCTTTTCTTCTGGATAATGGTTTCACTAGAGGAAAAGTGGACACTACTCTCTTTTGTAAAACCTTTAAAAGGGATATTTTAATTTGTCAAATATATGTAGATGATATTATTTTTGGAACATCTAATGCTACACTTGGAAAGGAGTTTGCTGAGTCTATGCAGGCTGAGTTTGAAATGAGCATGATGGGAGAACTCAAGTATTTCCTTGGAATACAAATAAATCAAACATCAGAAGGAACGTATGTTCACCAAATCAAGTATGTGAAGGAACTTCTGAAGAAGTTTAATCTTCTAGACTGCAAAGAAGCCAAAACTCCTATGCATCCAACATGCATCCTAGGTAAGGATGAGGTAAGTAAGAAGGTAGATCAGAAGTTATACAGAGGTATGATTGGATCTCTTCTATATTTGACTGCTTCTAGACCTGACATTCTGTTCAGTGTTTGTTTGTGTGCTAGATTCCAATCAGATCCTAGAGAATCTCATTTAACTGCTGTTAAGAGAATTCTAAGGTATCTGAAAGGTACTACTAATGTTGGCTTAGTTTACAGAAAATCTAAAGAATACAACTTAGTAGGATTCTGCGATGCTGACTATGCTGGAGACAGAATTGAAAGAAAGAGTACTTCAGGAAGTTGCCAATTTCTTGGAAGTCATTTGATCTCCTGGTATAGCAAGAAGCAAGCAACTATTGCTCTATCAACAACAGAAGCAGAATATGTCGCTGCTGCTGGTTGCAGTACACAGATGCTCTGGATGAAGAGTCAGTTAGAAGATTATCAGATATATGAGAGTAACATTCCTATATTCTGTGATAATACTTCTGCTATATGTTTATCTAAGAATCCTATTCTTCATTCAAAGGCTAAACATATTGAGATTAAACATCATTTCATAAGGGACTATGTTCAGAAGGGTGTTATATCTTTAAACTTTGTGGATACAGACCATCAATGGGCTGATATCTTTACAAAACCCCTGGCTGAAGATAGGTTTAAGTTCATTCTGAAGAACATCAGTATGGATTTATGCCCAGAATGAGAAGATGAGAAGTTCTTACGTATGAGTATCTTCTGAAATGAATGTGGATTTTTTTTTAATCAGAAGTTCTGATTGAAATCTTTTAGAAATTATGATTCGGTTATTACTAACGTTTCATTGTCTAAGTTGATTCAGAACCTCTTTTAAAGCAAAACAGCTGTGACGTTTTATCTCGGGATGGTAAACCTGTCGTTACTGTTCATGGATAAGCGCGCGTGCAGTTGAAGGGGCGCCGACCATAGGTAACTGTGCTAGTCACCTCATTTGTCTTTATTATCTCTCCTCATGTCACGTAACATTAAATGCTATCCATCATGTGTTTCATTTTATTTTCTTTTAAATACTCTTCAAACGCTTCTCCTTCCCTCTTATATTTTCTCTATTACACTCTGTCTTTGTTTTCCTTCTCTATCTTTTTGCATTCATATCAAACCCTAGCTGTTCATTATCTGCAAATCCATCATGAACTCTTCATCAAGCCCAGGAAACCATGAAAATGATCAAAACAAAAAGAGAAAAGCTGTTGAAACATCTTCTTCCAAACCCAAAAAGATAAAGATCACCTATGACCCTCTCAAGGTGAATCCATTCGAAGCAAAGTTATCTGGAAACTATTCTAGACGTGTGTTTCAACCCCCTGGTGAAAGCCCTCCATCATCTCCATCTTCTTCCTCATCTTTTTACCTTCAAGACTCAACTTCCTCCTCATCTAACCTTTCCTCTCCCTCAACCCATTCCAAAGAAATCTCTTCATTTTCACCTGCTGAGAATGTTGTCTCTGATAAAGATTGTGGAAGATCTGCATCAGAATCAAGTCTCCCTGACCCCTCGCCTGGAAGCCCAAGAAGCAGTCAATGATGCGTTTCACTCCTTCATGGCAAGAAAAACTGCAACTAATGACAGGGTTCAAGACATGCTGGCACAGATTTTGTCTTAGCTAGGGTCTTAGTCTTTGGTCTTAGTAGTTTTCTTTCCTTGTTGCATCTGCTTGTTAAACATCTTCTCATGTAATATCTTTTGATTATCAATGAAAAGTTTCTTTGTTTTTACACTCCAGTGATTTTATTTGTCGTTTTATTCATCTGAATCTTTTGAAATATTCTTTTTGATGTTGTGACAAAAAGGGGGAGAAGATAAATGATAAATGATTTGATTAATCTATCAGTTGCTGGGTAAAGCTCCCACACATTTACTAACAAGAACTGCAAGTTCTATATGGTTTAAGTGTTTTGCAGGTATAAAGATGTGAAGAGAATCTTCAAAGCAAACACAAGAAGCAAAACCATAAGAAGTGTTATTCTGTAAAAAGAATAAGCTCATGGAAACTGAAGCAAACTAAGTGCTGTCAAGCTTCAGAAATCAGAAGCAAGAAAGAAGAATAAATCAGAAGCACTGATAATAGAATTTGATCCATATTTGTCTATTTGCTCTAACAAAATTCTATTTGCTCTGATACATTATTTTAGCCTATATGGCTCTGATACATATCATGTGTTCTAATATACATTTTATGTTCTGACTCGTTCATGCTGACTTTTGTCGTTTAGTTTTTGTTCTGTAACATTTCAGGATGTAGAGATGCTCTGATGATGCTCTAGTACATTCAACAATGTTCTGATACAAATCTAGCATGAAGTGATGTTGGTAGAAATTCAAAGCTCTGAAGCTATCCGAGGGAAGCAGAAATCAGAAGCTGTGAATGTTCCAAAGATCCAGAAAACTCAAGTTCTGAAGCTGTCCTAAATGGAAGCAGAAATCAGAAGCTGTGAATGTTCTGAAGATCAAAGAAATTCAAGTTCTGAAGTTGTCCTAAATGGAAGCAGAAATCAGAAGCTGTGAATGTTCTGAAGATCAAAGAAATTCAAGTTCTGAAGCTGTCCTAGATGGAAGCAGGAATCAGAAGCTGTGAGTGTTCTAGGGATCTAAAGAAATTCTAGTTCTGAAGCTGTCCAATGGAAGCAGAAGTCAGAAGCTATGAATTCTCTGAAGACAGAAGCTTATGTGATCGTCTCTACCGAAATAATCAGGGAAGTCTTTTATTAAAGTTCTTCGAGTATTTATTTCAGGGGGAGATTATTTATCTCAGGGGGAGATTGTTAATCTCAGGGGGAGACATATTCATATGCTTATGCTATAGCTGTGTAATTTGTCTTTTGCCGTCTGCTCTTTCTGATCGCAAATTCATATCATTTATATATGTTTTTGTCATCATCAAAAAGGGGGAGATTGTTAGAACAAGATTTGTTCTGATCAATTATCTTAGTTTTGATGATAACAATAATATGAATTTTGCTTAAGATAATATGGTACTCTAATCCAATGCAATTTCCTTTTCAGGAAATATATAAAGAGTATGCATAATTCAGCGCTCAGAAGCTTTGTCTCAAGGGTTCAGCATGCAACATCAGAACATGGTCTGGCAAGGCATCAGAAGATGGTCGAAGCAGAATCAGAACATGGGTCTATGGAAGCATCAGAAGAACATGAGATCAGAAGCACTGAAGTTCTGATGGTATCACGCACAGAAGCACTTCAAGGTCAGAAGATCAGAAGATGCTTTGCACCAAGCTGTTTGACTCTGATGATATTCAAACGTTGTATTCACAAACATCAGATCAGAAGGAAGTACAAGTGGCAAGCTACGCTGACTGACAAAAGGAACGTTAAAAGCTATTAAAGGCAACGTCAGTAGACACAGCGTGAACAAGGCTCGAGGTAGTTGACAAAAGCGTATAACATTAAATGCGATGCTGTACGGAACACGCAAAGCATTAAATGCACTCAACGGTCATCTTCTCCAACGCCTATAAATATGAAGTTCTGATGAGAAGCAAGGTTAACGATTCTGAACAAAACAACTCATATTAACTTGCTGAAACTCTGTTCTAATCAAAGCTCAGAATCTTCATCTTCATCAAAGCTCACTACATTGCTGTTGTAATATATTAGTGAGATTAAGCTTAAACGTTAGGAGAAATATCACAGTTTGTGATTATAGCTTTTAAGAAGCAATTGTAATACTCTTAGAATTGATTACATTAAGTTGTAAGGAACTAGAGTGATCGTGTGGATCAGAATACTCTAGGAAGTCTTAGTGGTTATCTAAGCAGGTTGTAACTAGAGTGATCGTGTGGATCAGAATACTCTAGAAAGTCTTAGAGGGTATCTAAGCAGTTGTTCCTGGAGTGATCAGTTTGTGATCAGAAGACTCTGGAAGACTTAGTTGCTGACTAAGTGGAGAACCATTGTAATCCGTGCGATTAGTGGATTAAATCCTCAGTTGAGGTAAATCATCTCTGCGGGGGTGGACTGGAGTAGTTTAGTTAACAACGAACCAGGATAAAAATAACTGTGCAATTTATTTTTATCTGTCAAGTTTTTAAAGCTACACTTATTCAAACCCCCCCTTTCTAAGTGTTTTTCTATCCTTCAACCATAAGAGGGCAGGAAGTCTTTCAATTGGATGTTTTAAGGGTCATCGAGGATAATCGTTCGCCATAAGACTGTCCCTACCATAAAGAGGGCAGGTAGTCTAAGGGAAGGATATAATAGTCATTTAACCTTTTTAGGCATCATGCGAGGATACCTTAGCAATAGGGACAAATCATTTACCGAGGCAACATATCGAGGGAGTTTCAATAACTTTGAAGGCAACATTGCTTTAGGTATCCTCGGAATCGAGGGACTTGACTATTTAGTATACTTAGAGGCAACATAATCTTTAAGGCAACAGGCAACAAAGGCAACAAGAGGAATTACCCTAAAGGTGTGTGTGTGGCACAATCATGTGTTTAATTCAGATATTGTTATCTTGTAATTAGTGATCTAATCCGGTTCAAGGCTTGCACTCCCTAAGATTACTAACCACAGCAGAAAAATAAAGGCAGAATGAAAATCCTACGCTATTACAATAAACACCTGCGGGGATGGGGGAAAAATAAAACATAAAATTAATTTGCACATCTTCAGCCTTGATCTTCCTCGAACCTTTGATTGACTCTGATCATCTGAGAATTAAACGAAAAATGATAGTGGTGAGTGTAGAACGAATTCATTAATTAGTGAGGCAAACTCTAATCTTTAGAAGGCAAAAATAAAAACAAAAATAAAAATATTATTAAACAAGCAAAGGATTAGAAACTTAGCTTTTGATTGGTAGGGCGCGTAGTCGGAAGTAGCCTCGAGGTTAACCCTGAAAAAATTCGCACAAACACTTTTAGTGTATGAATGATCTACAAACCCTAAAAAGGTTTACAAACCCTAACAAGTTTATTTAAGAAAACTTATTGTGACCTAAAGGGTTTACAAGGCTTAAAAACGCATTAGTGGATAACACCTACCAATAGCAGTGATTAGTGATCATGATAAAAAACGTAGCCAAAAGTAAAATTAGGGTTTGAAAACCTAAAAATAATTATTTTGCCTAACATCAAATATTAATTATCTAAATTAAAAAACTCAATTTTATTAATCTAAAACAAATTTTAAAAGATTAGAAAAATAATAGTAATTAGTTTATTATTAAAAAAACAAAGAAAACAAAAAAAGAGAAACAAAGAAAAAAAACAATTGATTCAAATAAATAAATAAATAAAATTTGAAACTTAGCTTCGATCCTGTGCGGTTCTTCACAAAGGGTGTATGGTGGTCCAGCGTGTTCTCGTCGTTGGATCTGTTGAGATGATGATCAAATGGCTGGGAATGAGGATGCAGCATGGCCTCGTATGTATTGTGCGCATGGGATCTGAAGCAAGAAAATTCAAAGAAAAATTAATGGCACGCCTGGGTTCGAACCCAGGACTTGTCAGTGATTAATCACTCTCTTATTTACCACCTGCGCTGTGAATTTGTTTTGTTAGACAATTAACTTAAACAAAATAAATATAAAACAATGAAGTAATGGTATAAGTCAAAATAGGAGCGCGCGTGGGCCCTAGTATCTTTTGACCATCCAATCACCATTGGAGAGAGGAAGCGCCGTTTTGACCGGCCAACCAGAAACGCATGCGTGGCCCAGGAAAGATGTCTTCATCTTCTTCAAATGGCCATAGGATTTGCTACCAAAACTCTACGATTTCGCCACGGCTTTTCCTCAATGCCCTTCGTAGCCAACCTGCAATTTTCATGACCTGCAAAAATATTGCCAAAACGGAGAGGAAAACAACCCAGATCCGTTAAACATCATGTTTCGGTTTCAATGGAGCCATTAGTTTTGACTAATGATGCCCATAACCATGAGAACGAAACATCAAAGCTTGGAGCTCCACCAATGGTGGATTCTTATCTCTGCCCTAAAGCTTGTTATTAATACGTCAAAGGTGTTCTAATAATGTATATTAAGAGTTATATGCAAACAAAATCGAGTCATGATGCATGAATGAAGGAGTACGAAAACAAAAAATAAAGGTAACCGGTGAGAGTCGTATGCGGCCTTTCCACGTGCGTCAAGCCTGAGTGCTGGGTGGAACCAACTCCTGGAGTCCTCAGAAGTATGATGAAATCCCTGGAATGGATTGATGATGACTATGGATAAATTTTGATCGTGCCCTAGCTTTTGAAGAGACTTTGCAAAATCCAAACCCTATTTCTTTGGCCACTTTTTCTTCTTTCTCCCTATTTTTCGTGCCCAGGGTTCTGACTTGTTGTTGTCCTTATATAGAGGAGGATTTTAGGTCTATGAGAAAGGAGAGAATCAAATGATTGGAAATTTTGAGATTTGATTGAAAATATTGATGAAATATTTTCCTTTTTTTGAAAAATCTCTCTTCCAATCTTTCCCATAATGTATGCCTTGGCCTTCAAGATTATTATGATGAATATCTTGTTTGCAATTCACAACCATGCGTAATTTTGGCATTTATTTAATTTATTTTGATTTTCAAATGAATAATAATCAAAACAAATAAAATAAAAAATCCAAAAATTATATAGAACGAAATTATTTGATCCTCCATAGATTTATTGGGCCTCGATATGATACAAATCAAAGCCTCGCAATTTGATTTGTATTTTTGGTATTTTACTTGATTTATTTGCATTTTAAATGAATAAAATTCAAAGAAAATAGAAATAAAATTGCCAAAAATATAAAGATGGTTTTATAGGCCCTTTTATGGATCATATATGTTCTTGAAATCCAAAACCTAAGCCCATTGGTTCAAAAGCACAAGATTATGCAATTAGGATTTCAAGCCTTTCTTGAATTTTAGCCAACTTATGAACTTCATATCTCTCCCAATTTTAACCCTATGGGGATGTTCTTGACCATTTTAGAAATCTCAAAGGGTCCTTTAAACACTCCTTTTGGTTTCATCTTCATTGAAGTTTCCATGTTCATGTACACTTTTTTGCAAAAAGATGACTTTTTGTTGACTTTTATAAGGACCTGTAATGTTTTGGCTCATATCTCTTATGCGGAAGCATTTCCTGACCTTGGGCCCAACATCAAAGTTGTAGAGAATAAAATTTCCTTGAGAATGAGATTTGGTTGAGGAATTTCTGAGAAAGTATGAGAGAGTTATGGCTGGTCAAAGTTCGGTTGACTTTTACCTAGAAACCCTAATTTAGCAACTTTGTACTTCTTGGATTTTTTGACCTTTTCTTGATGAATCATAATCATCCCTTGATCAAATGATGAAGGACACTTCAAAATGAGAATGTTGAAAAAAAATCAGGAACTTTAACTGTGATATATCCATAGTTTGACTTTTAGGTCAATCAGTCGATTATTGATCTTTTGAACTGTAGACTGAGCAATCTTGTGAATCAGAGTTTGAAACTTTCCATGGAGATAATTTGAAATATCATAAGCCATATGAGATGTATTTGATCCTTTCATTCATTGACTTTCTTCAGAGAAAGCAAAACCCTAGTTTAGGAGCTTATTGTTTAGGAGAGTATACCTTTGAGTCTTGATCCTTAGTATGAGCTTGAATAGGGAAATGAGATGGGCAAATTTTGGGTTATGACAGCTGCCCCTGTTCCATTATCTTAAACCTGAAGATGTAGAGTGGTTTGTATGCCAGTCGGTATCTGAAGGTGGAAGATGATTGAACACTAGAATACCAAGAAATTTGCCCTAGCTGAAGTTGGGACTTTTGTCAGAGATGGGCTTGAAGATGCCATCGAGCTTGATAGAATTGAGAACCAAAATACATCGTACATTAGATCATTTCTGGAGAATAGATTGAGTCATGCGTTAGTCTGAATTTAGTTTGCATCAATGGGTGATGTCTGGAAAACTGTGCGTTAGGCTCGAAGGATGAGTCGTGCGTTAGACTATATTCAATTTGCATCCGTAGATGTCTGGAAAACCGTGTGTTAAGCTCGAAGGATGGGCTTAGTATGTTGAGAAATTTTTGTTGGAGATTGATCGTGTCAGCACCGTTCATAGTAACTGAATTAGATCTTGGGAAGGGTAATTATTTCTGAACTATCTCTGGAGAATACCCGGAACTAAGTATCAGAATTAAATCTTCGTTTTGATTATTTCTGAGCCATATTTGGAAGAAATCCAAAATTAAGTATCAGAATTAAATCTTCGTTTTGATTATCTCTGAACTATCTCTGGAGAATACACGGAACTAAGTATAAGAATTAAATCTTCGTCTTGATTATTTCTGAGCTATCTTTGGAAGAAATCCAAAATTAAGTATCAGAATTAAATCTTCGTTTTGATTATCTCTGAGCTATCTTTGGAAGATATCCAAAATTAAGAGTCAGAAGTAAATCTCTATCTTGATTATATCTGAACCATCTTTGGAAGATATCCAAAATTAGGTGTCAGAACTAAATCTCTGTCTTGAATGAGTGTCAGAATTAAATCGTCGAATTGATTATATCTGCACTATATCTAGAAGATGTATAAGTAGACTGCAAAAGAAACATTAGTTTTATGCAATGTCGTGATGCATGCATTGTAAAAAAAAATTGAAATGAATGAGAATGTTATGCATATGTCATGAGACGTATGTATGTTATGAGTTAACTATGATATATGATGTATGAACATGAGTTATGCTATTTTGAAGTATCTTGATTGAGAAAATAAATCTCTAGGTCGTTGCGACTCTAATGCCTGATTTTGTTTTGAAGATACATAGCTGGGGATTTGTGATTTCTGCTTGGGGATGATCAGTAACTAGATATACCCTGACTGGGGACTAGAGATATTAACAAACCATGTTTGGAGAAGAGCAAAGTGTTGGAGAACCGGTAGTGTTGAAGATGTAAACTCTGTTGGGGAGTCATGTCTTTGTCGGGAGTATTTGAAGATAACTTCTTGAGAATTGCTCTGTGGGGATATGATCTTGTGAAGTCAGGAAGGCATGGATTCCCTAAACATTGCCCCCAGTATTATAGTAACTACCATTCCTGGATTCGTATTGATTGGAAAACACCAATAAATATTGATCGAAGCGTTGAACATGCCTTGTGTACTTTGCCCCCAGCTAGTAGGAACTTGAAGAGATTCACCTCGCGAGGACTTTATGAAGTGTATATTGTAAGTGACATGCCCCTAGTAATCGTACACTTAGGATGATGCCCCTGACTGTTTGGCTTTTTGAGAGATTCTTGGAATCTTGACTTGATTGCCCCAGATTGATTTGGAAAAACGTGTCATGCCCCTTGTATACGTAGGAGACATTGCTTCTTGGAGTAATATTGTCTGTCCGGATAACTTTCAGTCATTAGTTGTACCTTGTGCAAATTCTTTCTGTTGCTAACATTTGAAATTATGTAGCAGAGTTTGTTTAATAATGAATTCATGAGATGCAATGCATACGTTTGTCTTGAGTTTTTGAAAAACATTAAAACAAGATATGTAAAAGCTTGATATTTGTAAAACATGTTGTTTGTAACAATGCGATGTTTGTAAAAACAGGATATCAACTTAATATTTGTAGTAGACCTTAAGGAGTCGGGATACCCTTTTGGTGCCAGTATGCTTTCGAACTAACCATGCTTCAATTAGGACTTTCAAGGGTTGTAACGTGGCTTGGTTCACGGTTTAAGAAATAAAGGATAATGGCTCAAAACTTGATTGTACCCACCCCTCTTCGTGATGATCTTCAGTCCTAAGCTCAGTTAATTCAACTTATGCATTCAGGTTCCAAGAGAGTTTTGGATTTGCACCTTTGATAATGATGATGGTTCACAAGCAAAGAGAACTTTTGAGATGGCAGTCACTTCTTCCTTTTGGTAGTTACAACATTGTGTTGTTCAGGAATTTATTGACTTCTCTTCTTTCATCTTTTTGATATCCCTAACTTTTGCCTGAACTGTCTATTTTGAGCTTACAGTCAGCGGGATGCCTTGATTTTTGCCTAAGTCATCTTTTTGATTTTTGACTTAGCAGGCTTTTCTTTGTATATATGTTTTTTCTTTTTTTTTCTTTTTGAAAGATATTGACTGCCTTGCTTAATGATTGATGAACCATCATTGGCTTTTGATTGACATCTCCAACACTTCTTTGATGTGTGCGGATGAACGCTTGTGATTGAAACCTTTGTTGAAAGGTGTACTGAATGTTTCTCTTAAAATAGAATGCACAGCCAGATTAATTGAGAACTACCCTGCCCCAGGTTGTGATCAAGGGTTTTAATTAGTACAAGAAAGAAACTTCTACTTCTTAGGCTCAAAGGGGTTGACGAGGGATTATCATCCTTATATCTCCACTGTTTAGGAATTAAAACAATGCCTGTACATCATCAACATAGTCCGTTCAAAAGCATACTGCATGAGGTCGCGGTATCATTTTCGTCATCCTCCCTTTAAAGGCTTACGGCTTAGCAGGAGTTGAATATCACATAACATATGCAAGGTAAAGACATAATTTAAAATGAGTGATAGCGAAATAATTTATTCAAGACAAATATATGCAATGCACTGATGATGATTATTAAAATAGATAATGTCTATCATGAGTCAAATGTTTAAACAAACAGAAAATAAACTTGCAAATGAAAGTAGATCTAATGATCCAAAAGTTCATCCGTCTAGACGTCAATCAGTCTTGTCATGACTAGGCATAGGAGCGGTGATCACCATAGGAGTTTCAGGAAGGTTGAATTTGATTTCTCCGTCATTGATCAGATCTTGAATCTTATTCTTCAACGTCCAGCAATTGTTTGTGTAATGTCCAAGACTGTTGGAATGGTACGCGCACCTCACATTGAGTTTATGGCCAGGAGTGTAGGTTCTTGGGAGGGTCCCTCGGAGTAATCAATTCGATCTTCAACAAATTTTGTAATGCTTGAGCCAATGACATATTGATCTTGGTGAATTGACGCTTAGGTACATCTGGCTTTCGTCGTTATTGTAGAACTGGTGTAGAGATCAGAATTGTCCGCACGGATTGGTTGCGTTCATTGCGACTCTTCTGATTGTGCACAACATCAGTCATATGAGGTTCCTCAGGTGAACTGAAATATGTGATCTTGTCATCGATTAAATCTTGAATCCTATGCTTCAATGGTCCACAATATTCGGTATCATGACCACGACTGTTCGAATGATAAGCACATCTTGCATTAGACTTGTGCTCAGAAGCGGGATTGGCCGGACCTGAATATGGAGGCAATAACGTTATCAAGTTCTGATTGAGCAGTTGTTGCAGAACTTGAGACACCGGCATGGGTAACAGAGAAAATGATCGCTTAGGCTTGGATCTCTGATTATTTTGACCACTTTGATGCTTATGTTGATTCTTCTCCTTCTCGATCAGAAGTGCCTTCAATTCTTCTTGCCCCTTGGACAAGTTCAGGATCAAGGCTTGAAATTCAGCGTTCTGAGCTTGGAGATTCTTGACAGATTGTTCGAGATCCATCTTACTGAAATAAACAGCGGAAAGATGAGGCATTTGTTTTTATGAGACCTGTGATGCGATGTTTATGAATGATATGATTATGCACATGCAATGTTTTCAAGGATCTTTGGGAATTTAGTTAGCAACATTAGAAATGATTTGGTCGCATCTTTGTTTGAAGAATTTTGAATTTTGTCTTTGAACGTCTTTGAGAACCAAGCTCACCATATCGAGTGGGTCATCGCCTCTGATTCGGGATACTTCTGAATTGGAAGGTACATGGCTAGAGAAAAATAAATCCTCTTGCCCCTTGATAGGGATTCAGTCTTTGATAGGAGTACCTGAAATTGCGCGCCCTAAATTCCTAAGATCCTTGAAAGGGTTAGTTAAATCATGTCATGCTTATGATGTCATGATGTCATGATGTTATGTGAATGCAATGCATCAGGCAAAGCGTAAATAGTAAGGACGAGTGAGTCCCACAAGAAAAACCTGCAAGAAAACCAAAGGGTTAGTAGCAAGCACATAAAAGTCACACAAGTGTCCTTAGGTTTAAAGGCTTGCGTGAAGTTCGTAGGTAAGTACCCTCCCCACTGAAGTTAAGTTGGTTCAAACTGTCCTAGAATAGTAACCGGGTTCTATGGTGCTCATATCCCTGATCTTTCTCGCAGGCATTGTCTCAACATGGCACTCAATCGGCCAGCCAAAAGCATCCCTAGAGTCCAATCTCAATGAGTGTAGCATCGAGTATCAACCGGCTTCAGTCAGGAATCCAAAGCCAGCTATCTCGCTACTTCCTATAGGCAAAAGTCAAGTTCAACTAGGGTTCTAAGGGCGAATTAGTGCTTATGACACCAAGCAGTAGCCAAATGTCTCCTCGATCATATTCAAGGGCCATCAGGACAAACCAAAGCATCGCACTAACGGTGGCCACCAGTTCAACCATAACGATACATGTCGTACAGCCTCCCTGGTCTAATGCCACATACCTAAGGTACACTAGATCCGGGTGTAGGATCTTTCACACAGTAGAATACCCAAAATAGCCTTTAAAGATAAAGCAAACAAGTCAAACAAATTTAAAGTGATCCTAGCTCTAAGGTAACCCCTCTTTTATTCGAAAGCATCCCCAACAGAGTCGCCAGTTCTGTAATACGGTGAATTGACTTTATTTGGAATGTGCGGATAGCAAGAGTCACCACCGACTTTTATTTTATCCAATTGGAAAGGCTAAAAGAACAGGAAAGACCTTTTGAAAGATTTTGAGTTCGGGGGGTAGGTTATACAAAGGGAAGGTGTAAAGCACCCTTTGCATCCATGGTTATCCATGGGCTCTTAATTGCTTAGCTCACTTGTTTGTTTGAAAAGTTTGAAGTGTCGTGTGTGAATAGTAAAAAGATTTGAATAAGGACTTTAGCTTGTAAATAAGCGTAGCCTTTTGGAAATCGTTTTGAAAAGGAGGTATGAAAAGAATTTGATTTTGATTTGAATGGAGCAAGCAATTAAAAGCAACTTACCCTAAGTTTTAAAAAACGTTCTTTTAGCTTTTCGGGCGAAAGGGTCTATCCATACCATAAGAGGGCAGGAAGTCTTTCAATTGGATGTTTTAAGGGTCATCGAGGATAATCGTTCGCCATAAGACTGTCCCTACCATAAAGAGGGCGGGTAGTCTAAGGGAAGGATATAATAGTCATTTAACCTTTTTAGGCATCATGCGAGGATACCTTAGCAATAGGGACAAATCATTTACCGAGGCAACATCGAGGGAGTTTCAATAACTTTGAAGGCAACATTGCTTTAGGTATCCTCGGAATCGAGGGACTTGACTATTTAGTATACTTAGAGGCAACATAATCTTTAAGGCAACAGGCAACAAAGGCAACAAGAGGAATTACCCTAAAGGTGTGTGTGTGTGGCACAATCATGTGTTTAATTCAGATATTGTTATCTTGTAATTAGTGATCTAATTCGGTTCAAGGCTTGCACTCCCTAAGATTACTAACCACAACAGAAAAATAAAGGCAGAATGAAAATCCTACGCTATTACAATAAACACCTGCGGGGATGGGGGAAAAATAAAACGTAAAATTAATTTGCACATCTTCAGCCTTGATCTTCCTCGAACCTTTGATTGACTCTGATCATCTGAGAATTAAACGAAAAATGATAGTGGTGAGTGTAGAACAAATTCATTAATTAGTGAGGCAAACTCTAATTTTTAGAAGGCAAAAGTAAAAACAAAAATAAAAATATTATTAAACAAGCAAAGGATTAGAAACTTAGCTTTTGATTGGTAGGGCGCGTAGTCGGAAGTAGCCTCGAGGTTAACCCTGAAAAAATTCGCGCAAACACTTTTAGTGTATGAATGATCTACAAACCCTAAAAAGGTTTACAAACCCTAACAAGTTTATTTAAGAAAACTTATTGTGACCTAAAGGGTTTACAAGGCTTAAAAACGCATTAGTGGATAACACCTACCAATAGCAGTGATTAGTGATCATGATAAAAAAACGTAGCCAAAAGTAAAATTAGGGTTTGAAAACCTAAAAATAATTATTTTGCCTAACATCAAATATTAATTATCTAAATTAAAAAACTCAATTTTATTAATCTAAAACAAATTTTAAAAAATTAGAAAAATAATAGTAATTAGTTTATTATTAAAAAAACCAAGAAAACAAAAAAAGAGAAACAAAGAAAAAAAACAATTGATTCAAATAAATAAATAAAAAAAAATTGAAACTTAGCTTCGATCCTGTGCGGTTCTTCACAAAGGGTGTATGGTGGTCCAGCGTGTTCTGGTCGTTGGATCTGTTGAGATGATGATCAAATGGCTGGGAATAAGGATGATGCGTGGCCTCGTATGTATTGTGCGCATGGGATCTGAAGCAAGAAAATTAAAAGAAAAATTAATGGCACGGCTGGGTTCGAACCCAGGACTTGTCAGTTGTAACACCCTTCTAAACCCCACGGGAATTAATAATTAATTTTCAGAGTAAAACATGAAAACAAGGGTGCCACAATTCCAATTAAAACAAATTCATCATATATTCATTGTCATGCTTTCACTAAGGAACAATTCACCATAATACATAAAATCTCATGTTTACACAGCGGAAAATTCATCATACGGATAAGCATAACATCATCTATGCAATATCCCACATAATTTAATACAATAACAACACGATAGAGTATCATCATAAACTCTAATCTAACGTTTCCCCCAGTGTAACAATATCAGAGCATGACACCTGACGCTACACTAAACACTGACTTATGAGCTAATCCTCACCAAGTCGAAAGCAGCTATCCTCAATCTGAAAATGTCAACAGTAAGGGTGAGTCTCATCACAGTTAACAAATGTTATTGCATCTTAAATAACAACACATCATAGTTATATCATTCACCCAATTTCATCATATTCAGATTATCAGGAACATCCATCATTTACACAAACGTCAACAAAACACATCTTTCAAACAGACAATCATACTCAACATTAATTCAACAAAACACACAACCAACACATCATCGATATTTATAACACTGGAATACTTCCAATCATGTTATAAAAGTATGCATATGTATGAACTGACACTATGCATGTGGTACCAACCTCATCAAATGGGAATAACCCATGACCGATCTAACATCATCCAGATACGGCCCTGCCAGCACAGATTCCACACAATGGGAATCATGCCCTTCACTGATCCAACACACCCTTATGGATACAGTATCATCAATGAACATGAATGAATGCAACATATACAACATACTATACCATCGTCAAGTCTAATGAGCAACATCATCAAATACCCATTTCATCATCATCATCATCATCATCAAAGTAAGTTTATATACATTAGCATCATTCAAATATAATCAATCATCATCATCATCATCATTAAAGAACATACAAGTGTCCACATCAATCATCATCATCAAAAATAAGGACACACATGTATTCACATCATTTCAAAGCAAATCAGTCATCATCATACGACTCTAAACAAATCATCACATCATAATGTTTTTCAAAACAACATCTCATATTGTCACATTTCATCATATATGTCAACAATACATCATCCAATTAAACAAATCGTCACATGATTAATATTTCAACATATCATGTATTTAACACATCTCATCACATATATGTACAATACATCATACACCAAGAACATAATCATATTTAAAAATAATTGGATTCACACCTCATTTCATCATTTAAAACATAGGCTATCTCATAAGATTCATCGTGCTCGAAACGGCACTAAAAACAGACCTATGGTTCGAAAGTTACACATCATTTAACTTTCCCAAGAAAACAATTAACGCTACAGCACGCGGCGCAACCGAAGTTCGCGGCGCGACCTGAACCACACCAACACGTTCGCGGCGCCAACCTATGCATGCGGCGCGAAACAAGAAAACAAGTACGCCTTCGCGGCGCCAACACAGGTACGCGGCGCGACCTGTGCGTATCACAATTTCCTGGCATTCTGCCCACCTGTTCGCGGCGCCAACCCTGTGCACGCGGCGCGAACCGGCGATTTCAGAAACCCCAACCTGCAGAAAACAGCATTCTATGCATTCCAAACACATCCAATTCATACCAGTACGAACCTAGGGAAATCGAATGCACAAACAACACGAAGAACACCTCATAATACCTCAATCACGCATCAATTGGGACCAAAACAACATAGGTATCATGGATTCAAACATAGGGATCAAACATCATACAATTCGACTAAATCCCTAAATCTACCATATAATCCAATTGACTCAACAACATCCCTAATCAATATTATTATCTAAGAACACGATAATAGATGATAACCGGAGAGTCCCCCCTTACCTTAGCCAAAGATTCTTGATTGGTCTCTCCCTCCATTGCTCCTCTTCACGTACCAGCTTCCCAATCCCTCATCTCCTCTGCTATGCTTTTCACGTTCCTTTTCTTATTCTCAATTCCTTATTATTTTATAAAATAACCTTTAATTGGAATAAGACCTTTACTAACATAACACCCCCTCATTCCTTAACGTCACACATGGCCCAACACCATAAACCATCATTTTCCAATTAAATTCTACAAATCACCAATAATTCTAATTATTAAATTAAATTTCCATTTAAATTAAAAATTAAAATATACGGGTGTTACATCAGTGATTAGTCACTCTCTTATTTACGACCTGCGCTGGGAATTTGTTTTGTTAGACAATTAACTTAAACAAAATAAATATAAAACAATGAAGTAATGGTATAAGTCAAAATAGGAGCGCGCGTGGGTCCCAGTATCTTTTGACCATCCAATCACCATTGGAGAGAGGAAGCGCCGTTTTGACCGGCCAACCAGAAACGCACGCGTGGCCCAGGAAAGCTGTCTTCGTCTTCTTCAAATGGCCATAGGATTTGCTACGAAATCTCTACGATTTTGCCACGGCTTTGCCTCAATGCCCTTCGTAGCCAACATGCAATTTTCATGACCTGCGAAAATATTGCCAAAACGGAGAGGAAAACAACCCAGATCCGTTAAACATCATGTTTCGGTTTCAATGGAGCCATTAGTTTTGACTAATGATGCCCATAACCATGAGAACGAAACATCAAAGCTTGGAGCTCCACCAATGGTGGATTCTTATCTCTGCGCTAAAGCTTGTTATTAATACGTCAAAGGTGTTCTAATTATGTATATTAAGAGTTATATGCAAACAAAATCGAGTCATGATGCATGAATGAAGGAGTACGAAAACAAAAAATAAAGGTAACCGGTGAGAGTCGTATGCGGCCTTTCCACGTGCTTCAAGCCTGAGTGCTGGGTGGAACCAACTCCTGGAGTCCTCAGAAGTATGATGAAATCCCTGGAATGGATTGATGATGACTATGGATAAATTTTGATCGTGCCCTAGCTTTTGAAGAGACTTTGCAAAATCCAAACCCTATTTCTTTGGCCACTTTTTCTTCTTTCTCCCTATTTTTCGTGCCCAGGGTTCTGACTTGTTGTTGTCCTTATATAGAGGAGGATTTTAGGTCTATGAGAAAGGAGAGAATCAAATGATTGGAAATTTTGAGATTTGATTGAAAATATTGATGAAATAATTTCCTTTTTTGAAAAATCTCTCTTCCAATCTTTCCCATAATGTATGCCTTGGCCTTCAAGATTATTTTGATGAATATCTTGTTTGCAATTCACAACCATGCGTAATTTTGGCATTTATTTAATTTATTTTGATTTTTAAATGAATAATAATCAAAACAAATAAAATAAAAAATCCAAAAATTATATAGAACGAAATTATTTGATCCTCCATAGATTTATTGGGCCTCTATATGATCCAAATCAAAGCCTCACAATTTGATTTGTATTTTTGGTATTTTACTTGATTTATTTGCATTTTAAATGAATAAAATTCAAATAAAATAGAAATAAAAATGCCAAAAATATAAAGATGGTTTTATAGGCCCTTTTATGGATCATATATGTGCTTGAAAACCAAAACCTAAGCCCATTGGTTCAAAAGCACAAGATTATGCAATTAGGGTTTCAAGCCTTTCTTGAATTTTAGCCAACTTATGAACTTCATATCTCTCCCAATTTTAACCCTACGGGGATGTTCTTGACCATTTTAGAAATCTCAAAGGGTCCTTTAAACACTCCTTTTGGTTTCATCTTCATTGAAGTTTCCATGTTCATGTACACTTCTTTGCAAAAAGATGACTTTTTGTTGACTTTTATAAGGACCTGTAATGTTTTGGCTCATATCTCTTATGCGAAAGCATTTCCTGACCTTGGGCCCAACATCAAAGTTGTAGAGAATCAAATTTCCTTGAGAATGAGATTTGGTTGAGGAATTTCTGAGAAAGTATGAGAGGGTTATGGCTGGTCAAAGTTCGGTTGACTTTTACCTAGAAACCCTAATTTAGCAACTTTGTACTTCTTGGACTTTTTGACCTTTTCTTGATGAATCATGATCATCCCTTGATCAAATGATGAAGGACACTTCAAAATGAGAATGTTGAAAAAAAATCAGGAACTTTAACTGTGATTTGTCCATAGTTTGACTTTTAGGTCAATCAGTCGATTATTGATCTTTTGAATTGTAGACTGAGCAATCTTGTGAATCAGAGTTTGAAACTTGCCATGGAGATAATTTGAAACATCATAAGCCATATGAGATGTATTTGAGCCTTTGATTCATTGACTTTCTTCAGAGAAAGCAAAACTAGGAGCTTATTGTTTAGGAGAGTATACCTTTGAGTCTTGATCCTTAGTATGAGCTTGAATAGGGAAATGAGATGGGCAAATTTTGGGGTATGACAATGGTAAATGGACAAAGATTAAAGCTGTATAAAGGAGGTGACTTGCCGATTGACTACTCTAGTAAAACTTTTATAGACCCGCCGATACCAACATAGAAAAGTGAGATCTTATCGTCAAGCTAACGACGTTAAACAAGCGCTGCATGGGAGGCAACCCATGTTTTTCTTTTCCCTTTTATTTTTATTTCTTTTTAGCTTTTAATTTATATGATATAGTCTGGACTAATATTCTTATTTGTGTTTTTCAGGACCATATACTTTGTTTCACCTTTTTCAGAATGGATTTCACCGATGGATTGACCGTGACCTTCAGAGATGATACCCAGAGAGATCGTTTTTCTACACTGTCTGCTCGCCCCATGCTTTTGAATAGATATCCAGATCGGGCTTGCATGGAGGCATAAGGCATTGATGCAAATGTCCTTTATCTATGCCATCTGATCAGTTGGGATGAGTATGCTGAAGACATCCATGTGACCTATAGGAACCTCACCTTGGAGTTCCTTAGCTCATTGGATTATGAGCCCTACGTCAGCACTAGAGAAGACCGTGGACGCATCAGTTTCCGCATGTTTGGCACGGAGTACACCATCACTTTGAAACAGTTTGGAGATCTGATAGGATTCCAGACTACACTTACTTCCATCCTTGAGCTTCCAGTAGGATATTTCATGAGCAGTGACATACACAAGTTCTGGAGAGCTATTACCGATGGAGGTAGTCTTGACCCATCTGAGCAGCTGTCTAAGAGGATCCATAATCCCGCCTTGAAGTATTTCAAGATGATTTTGTGCCACACCTTCTATGGGAGGAGCTATTATGGCCATCTCGTGACTGAAAAGGAGATCTTATTTTTATACTGCACTAGTCAGTCGCACCCATTGCGAGTTGGGATTTCTTGATAGAAAGTCTCAATATGGATGCATCGTCCACTGAGGGATATTTGCACGCTGGTGAGAATGTGACGCTGATTACATCTGCTTTGGGTTTGGATAATCAGTTACTCCAGTTGACCCCATATTGTGGTAGTACACGTATTGACAATGATTTCTGCTTAGACCGTGGACTTATGCGCCGAGCTTCTTTCCATCCATATCAGTACATGCTCCTTATTGATGATCAGGCTGTCTACTATTTCACCTTACCAGATCCACAGATGACTTGCGTCTCCAACCGGGAAAACTAGAATTACTATTTGGAGGTTTGGGGCGAGACTTTTGTAGGCATGGCTGATTTTCCAGAGCCAGAGTATTCACCAGAATCAGAGGACCCAATCACTGAGGATCCAGTTACAAAGGATCTAGTACCTGAGTTCACACCTGGACCTGAGGCTGAGCATACTACCGTTTATACTAATAATTTGACCTTACAGGAACCTGATATGCGGGCACATATGGCAGATATACGAGCGGAGATGGCTGCACTCTATTAGGAGGTGACTGACCTCACCCTACAGGTTGAGTTAGATGGTGCCACATATGCTGGTGAGATCGATGACTTGACACATGAGGTTGTTGATCTCAAACGACAGCTATCCATATTACGAGGCCCTGAGCATCCTGCCTAGCCTCCACCCGATTGGTGATTTGATCTCTGATCGATCGAAACCTCATTCGTTTTTACTACTATTTTGCTGTTGTTTATTTTTTAGACTAATCTTTATCTTTCTGTCTGCTTTATGTTTTCCTTGCACTTACCGTTTACTCTGCACTCTCTCTCTCTCTCTCTCTCTCTCTCTCTCTCTCTCTCTCTCTCTCTCTCTCTCTCTCTCTATATATATATATATATATATATATATATATATATATTATGTTCATTATGTTTTTTCTTTTTCTTTCTTTTTCTTTCCTAACTTTTCTTTTTTCCAATATTTTCTAATATTTGCATGTATTTATGCTTACCAAAAACAAGGAAAAATAGTAAACATATATATATATATATATATATATATATATATATATATATATATATATATATATATATATATATATATATATATATATATATATATATATAACAAAAATAAAATTCTACACCAAAATTACTAGGTACACACCCAAATGACCAAATGGTGACAAAAGCATCCAGGTCCATTTCAAGAAGCAAAAACCGGCCCAGCCAGATTTTTCAAAGACCGCGCCCGCGGAGCTCCGGCCGTAACTCTCTCATGGAACATCAGAAAAATTCCATCCAAAGCTCATTTTGAAGGAAATTCAATTATATTTCAAATGAAATTGGTCCCATGATAATTGGATTCACCATTTGGGAAATATGAGCCAAGACATTACAGATCATTTTCAAAGTCAACAAAAAGCAGTTTTTTTGTCAAAGCCTATAACATCAGGATAACTTCTCCAAATGCAAAAAAGCTTCCAAAGTGGCTTGTAGAGGACATCTTGAGGATTCTAAAAAGTACAAGAACTCCTTCATATGATCAAAATTGAGGGAGTTATGCCTTGTTGAAGTTGGCCATTTTTTGGGAAAATACATGAAACCAATATCGATCAAACTTGATTTTTTTTCCAAAGGGGCCTAATCTTTTGTGATCCAAACATGTTTCTAAGATTGCTTAAGGCCATCCACGACCAATCTTAGGCCCATGAGGTTTTTATTTCATTTTTTGATTTAATTTTTTTTCATTTAAAATTAAATTAAAAAAGAAATAATCAAAGATATTATCCAAGGCTTTGTTTCTAGTGTGAGCTGCCAATCAAGATTGATTCAAAGGGGCAGAGGGTGCAGAAGACTTATTGCAAGAGTGGTTGAAAGGAAATGATGAAAAATGGCCAATTTGTCAAGATTTCTATTCATGAATATCTCAACAAAATCAAACCACTCAAGTAAGCAAAATGGGACTTTGCTTCATTGTGATCAGCTTCAAATCATTGCCTATAAATACATGAGCTTATCAGATGCAAGAGGGGGGATTCAGAGCAAAAGGATGAAGGATATAAAAACACTTAGAAAGGGGGGGTTTGAATAAGTGTAGTCTAAAAACTTGAACGATAAAAACAAATTGCACAGTTATTTTTATCCTGGTTCGTTGTTAACTAAACTACTCCAGTCCACCCCCACGGAGTGATTTACCTCACCTGAGGATTTAATCCACTAATCGCAACAAATTACAATGGTTTTCCACTTAGCCCACGACTAAGTCTTCTAGAGTATCCTGATCACAACCTGATCACTCTAGGAACAAATGCTTAGACACAAGCTAAGACTTTCTAGAGTATCCTGACCACCACATGATCACTCTAGTTACAACTGCTTAGACACAAGCTAAGACTTCCTAGAGTATCCTGATCACACTTGATCACTCTAGTTACTTACAAATTAATGTAATCAATTCTAAGAGTATTACAATGCTTCTGAAAAGCTTTAATCACAACAGTGATATTTCTCTTAAAGTTTAGGCTTAATCTCACTAATATATTACAACAGCAATGTAGTGAGCTTTGATGAAGATGAAGTTTCTGAGCTTTGATTTGAACAGCGTTTCAGCAAGTTTATTATCAGCAAATTCGGTTACTTTGCTTCTCATCAGAACTTCATACTTATAGGCACTTGAGAAGATGACCGTTGGGAGCATCTAATGCGTTCCGTATTCCGTACAGCATTGCATTTAATGTTTCACTCTTTTGTCAACTACCTCGAGCCTTGTTTACGCTGTGTCTACTGACATTGCCTTTAATAGCTTCTAACGTTCCTTTTGTCAGTCAGCGTAGCCTGCCATCTTGTACTTGCTTCTGATCTGACGTTTGTGTATACAATGTTTGAATGTCATCAGAGTCAAACAGCTTGGTGCAGAGCATCTTCTTGTCTTCTGACCTTGAAGTGCTTCTGAGCGTGATACCATGAGAACTTCAGTGCTTCTGCTTCTGAACTCAAGTTCTTCTGATGCTTCCATAGACCCATGTTCTGATTCTGCTTTGACCATCTTCTGATGTCTTGCCTGACCATGTTCTGATGTTGCATGCTGAACCTTCTGAGTCAAAGCTTCTGAGCGCTGATTTGTGCATACTCTTTATATATTTCCTGAAAGGGAAATTGCAGTGTATTAGAGTACCACATTATCTCACACAAAATTCATATCCTTGTTATCATCAAAACTAAGAATATTGATCAGAACAAATCTTGTTCTAACAATCTCCCCCTTTTTGATGATGACAAAAACATATATAAATGATATGAATTTGCGATCAGAAAGAGCAGACGACTAAAGACAATTACACAGCTAAAGCATAAGCATGTGAATATGTCTCCCCCTTAGATTTACAATCTCCCCCTGAGATAGATAATCTCCCCCTGAAATTAATACTAGAGGAATTTTAATAATAAAAGACTTCCCTGAGTATTTCAGTAGAGACGTTCACATATGCTTGATCTTCAGAACATTCATGACTTCTGATTCTTGCTTCCATAGGACAGCTTCAGAACTTTGAATTTGCTTAGATCCTCAAAACATTCACAGCTTCTGATTCCTGCTTCCATCGGACATCTTCAGAACTTGAATTTCTTTGATCTTCAGAACATTCACAGCTTCTGATTCCTGCTTCCATCGGACAGCTTCAGAACTTGAATTTCTTTGATCTTCAGAATATTCACAGCTTCTAATTCTTGCTTCCATCAGGACAGCTTCAGAGCTTGAATTTCTTCTTACATCACTTCATGCTAGATTGTATCAGAATATTGTTGAATGTACCAGAGCATCATCAAAGCATCTCTACATCCTGAAATGTTACAGAACAACGCTAAACGACAAAAGTCACCATGAATGAGTCAGAACACATAATATGTATCAGAGCTACATAATATGTATCAGAACAAATAGACATAATGTTTCAGAGCATATTCTATCATCAGAATATCAGAACATTTTTCCTCCTTGCTTCTTGCTTCTGATTCTGAAGCTTCATAGCACTCAACTTGCTTCAAGAATCCAAGAGCTTGATTCTTTAGACTTTCTTCTCATGGTTTTGCTTCTCATGTTGAGCTTTAAAGAGAATCTTCAATTCCTGCAAGTCAACACTCAAGAAAACCATAGAACTTTGCAAGTTCTGTTAGAAATGTGGGGCCTTTTTACCCGGTAACTGATAATATTAATCAGATCATTTATCACATATTTCTCCCCCTTTTTGTCATAACATAAAAAAAACATAAAAGATTCAGATGAAAAACAAAAGGAAACATATGGAAGAAAAAGATAATTTTCATTTAGGCTCAAAAAGACAGAAGTACAAGAGGATAAGCAAGAGAAGATGCACAAAACAGATGCAGCAAAGCAAAAAACAAAACAACTAAGACTCAATCTACGATGACCCTAGCTTCGACAAGATCTTGGCCAGCATATCTTGAACCCCATTGTTGTGCTCATTCTGCCTCTCCATGAAAGCTCTAAACTCAGCATTGACTGAGCTTTGCTCATCCTGGTTCTTCTGAATGACTTCCAGAGTCCTTGCAAGACGAGAAGGTTCATCAGAAGAAGCTTCACAGCTTCTATCCACAGGGATGGCATTGTGATCTGTAGCTTCCATTGATAGATCTTTTGCAGGGCTTTCCTCAATAGGAATTGTTTCAGCAACAAGATCTTCTACATCTGCTTCTTGCATAGAAGCATCTTCACATTCTGCAGCCGGAATCACAGAATCTCCATTCTCAAGTGCCTGAAGAATGGCAGCTAGATTCCTAGGGGCAGAAGGACCTTCAACTTCTGGTGGGTCAACAACTTCTGGAATGACCAAGCTTGGGTCTTTCTTAGAAGGGTTTTCCCTCAGAAAGTCAAAGAGAGTCTTGAAATCTCCAAGCAGAACAGGATATTGAGGTCTCCAGTGTAACACCCTTCTAATACCCCGCATAAATAATAAATAATAATCAGAGTAAACATGAAAAAGGGCATTACAACTTCCAAATAATTAAACAATAATACTCATGTCATGCCATAAAGGAGAACGTCAACCAAATTTATTCAGATCATCATGTTTAACACAGCGGAATTATCTTTAACATCGGAATAGCAACCGGCCAAGTCACAGACTTAAAACGTTAACATAAAATCCATCCAAAATAAAAAGTTTAACAAGTAACTCTAAACGACGCCCCTAGTGTTACACGACCAGAGCATGACACGGACCCAACTGACTCTAACGAACTACTTGACGAGCTAATCCTCACCAAGTACGAGAGCTACTCCTTAATCTGAAAAATAACAACAGTAAGGGTGAGTCTCATTCACATTTAACTAATGTTATAAGATATAGATAATAAAATATCATTTCACATGCCATTCACCCAATTACAGTTATGATCAGATTCAAACCATACCATCAGCAAGCAAACAATCAAATTAACACATATTATAACATTGGACAATCTTCCATTCATGTTATAATAGCAAAACAGCCTAATGCAATGCAACTACATGCATGTGGTACCAAAATCTGGGATAACCCAACTCACCGATCCACCATCATCAAGGATACGGTAACACCCACTCACTAATTCCACACAATGGGAATTAGCTACCACTGATCCACCATCGTCAAGGACCAGCCACAAAATGATTATGAATGCATGCGTCAACCATAACATGCTCATCACCCACATACATCGATCAATGTCATAATCATCAATAAAACACATATTTCATACCAACAATACATGTATAATAAAACACCAGTTATAACCACATCATCATACAGGTAAGACATTCGTTAGTGTACCCATAAGCATATCCCACCACAACAAATAAGATCGAGTGTTTTAAAAATAATTCAAGCCACAACTCAAAACACCATTTGATTGTATAAATTATTTGATTAGCTTCACTGTACTCGAAACGGCACCAAAATCCGGCTTACGGTTTAAAAGTTACACATTTTTAAACTTTTCAAAACGGCCTGTCGCATCAACTAACAGCACGCGGCGCCACACACATTCGCGGCGCGGAACGAATCAGAACAACGCCTTCGCGGCGCAAACAAGGTTTCGCGGCGCGGAACGAGAAGAAACTACGCCTTCGCGGCGCGGCCATACTCTCGCGGCGCGTACTGAGCACAACAAAACTTCCTGGCCTTCTGCCACGCAGTTCGCGGCGCCAACTCCTGGACGCGGCGCGAACTGGCGATTTCCAGCGCTCCGAATAGCAGAAAACAGCCTGCGATTTCGTCCCTCTTTCACCGAATCACTACCAAACCAATCTCACTCCAACCAGATTTCGCATACAGTGAAATAACACATATTATAACACATTTATAATACATTCAACCATCCAATTATCACCATACATGATCAACACAATTCATTATAAATCAATTCTCCCAAAACCTAGCATTTCTACAACCTAAGCATAACCCAATTGATCCGAATAACATGATCAAATTCTATCCTACCACCTATAATCCCATAATAGAAGATAAACGGAAGAGTCCCCCCTTACCTGAAGGTTGATTCTTCGCTCTTCCTCGGTCGCACTTCTCCGTTCCTCTTCTCTTTTCACGTTCAGACTTCTTTTCCCAATACTGTAACCTTCTCTATTCTACCACTCCTTCTATTTTATTAAGAATAAAATAAAATTATTTTAATTAGTAATAGGGCCTACCAATGCACCCCCTCCCTTACTAACCACAACTCAAGCCCAATTGCTTAATTCCTCATAATTCAATTAATTTAATTAAATTAAATTATGAAAATAAATGGAGTGTTACAACTCTCCCCCACTAAATAGTTTTCGTCCTCGAAAACATACCTTAGGCAAATAGCTCTGGATAGGAATCCTTCATCTGACTCTCCAATTCCCAAGTCACATTCCCACCTGCTGGTCCTCCCCAAGCTACTTTGACCAGTGCTATCTCCTTGCCACGCAATTGTTTCAGCCTTCGGTCTTCAATCCTCATAGGCAAAGTTTCAACTGTCAGATTGTCCTTTACCTGTACATCATCGACTTGGATCACATGAGATGGATCAGCAATGTATTTCCTCAACTGTGATACGTGGAATACATCATGCAGATTCGCAAGCGTCGGTGGCAACGCAATACGATACGCCACTTCTCCCACCCTCTCCGTAATCTGGAACGGACCAATGAATCACGGAGTCAACTTCCTTGATTTCAGTGCTCTACCAACACCAGTTGTGGGGGTCACCCTCAAGAACACATGATCTCCTGCTTGAAATTCAAGTGTCCTCCTTCTTTTATCATGATAACTCTTCTGACGACTCTGAGAAGTCTTCATCTTCTCCTGAATCATCTTGATCCTTTCTGTTGTCTCCTGAACAATTTCCGGTCCAATCACGGCACTTTCGCCAGATTCATACCAACATAAAGGCGTTCTACACCTCCGACCATACAAAGCTTCAAACGGAGCCATACCAATACTCGAGTGAAAACTATTATTGTAAGTAAATTCGATCAAGGGTAGATAACTATCCCAAGCACCGCCTCTTTCCAACACACAAGCACGCAACAAATCTTCTAGTGATTGAATAGTTCTTTCCGTCTGTCCATCCGTCTGCGGATGATAAGCAGAACTCAATCTCAGCTTAGTACCCAAAGCCCTCTGCAAACCTTCCCAGAATCTGGACGTAAACCTTGGATCTCTATCCGACACGATACTCGAAGGAATACCATGTAAACTCACTATCCTTCCAATATACAATTGAGCCAGCTTCTCCATTGGGTAATCCATTCTCATTGGTATAAAGTGAGCAGACTTTGTCAACCTGTCTACAATAACCCAAATAGCTTCACAATTCTTCACCGTCCTCGGCAAACCTGAAACAAAATCCATAGATATACTATCCCACTTCCATTCTGGAATAAATAACGGTTGCATAGCTCCATACGGTTTCTGATGCTCAATCTTCGACTTCTGGCAAGTCAGACAAGCATAGACAAATTCAGCTATTTCCTTTTTCATTCCAGGCCACCAAAACAGCTTCTTTAAGTCATGATACATCTTGGTAGCACCAGGATGAATACTCAATCCGCTACGATGTCCTTCTTCAAGAATACTCTTCCTCAATTCGGCAACATCAGGAACACAAACACGATTACCAAACCTCATTATACCATTCTCGTCGATTCTGAATTCACCTCCTTTATCTTGATTAATCAGAGCCAACTTATCAACCAACTCTACATCAGTCTTCTGACCTTCTCGGATTTCCTCAAGAATACAACTAGTCAGCTTCAGCATACCCAATTTAACACTGGTAGGAGTGTCTTCACATACTAAACTCAAATCTCGGAATTGCTCAATTAAATCCAATTCTCTCACCATAAGCATAGACATATGCAAGGACTTCCTACTCAATGCATCGGCAACAACATTTGCTTTACCCGGATGATAATTTAGTTCAAAATCATAATCCTTGAGAAATTCTAACCATCTTCTTTGTCTCATATTCAACTCTTTTTGGTCAAAGAGGTACTTCAAACTCTTGTGATCACTAAATACTTCAAACCTTGAACCATATAGGTAATGCCTCCACAACTTCAACACAAATACCACTGCTGCCAACTCTAAGTCATGAGTCGGATAGTTTCTCTCATGCACCTTGAGTTGTCTCGACGCATAAGCGACTACCTGTTGATTCTGCATCAGTACACCTCCTAATCCTGACAACGAAGCATCACAATACACAACAAAAGATTCCGCCGGATTCGGCAAAATCAAGATCGGCGCACTAGTCAACCTCTTCTTCAACTCTTGGAATCCTTCTTCACATTTCGAATCCCAAACAAACGCTTGACCCTTCCTAATCAACTTAGTTAACGGTAATGCTAACTTTGAAAAACCTTCAATGAACTTTCTATAGTAACCCGCCAGACCAAGGAAACTACGGATTTCAGAAACTGACCTCGGAGCTTCCCACTGAGACACTGCTTCTACTTTCGTTGGGTCAACGGCAATACCATCCTTAGAAATTACATGCCCAAGAAAGCTCACTTCGTTTAACCAGAACTCACACTTTGACAGTTTTGCATAAAGTTTCTTTTCCTTCAATAGTTCCAATACCACTCTAAGATGATCCGCATGCTCTTTTTCATTCTTAGAATATATTAAAATATCATCAATAAATACTACTACGAACTGATCCAGAAAAGGATGGAAGATCCTATTCATATACTCCATGAAAACCCCCGGCGCATTGGTTACTCCAAATGGCATCACTGTATATTCGTAATGACCATACCTCGTTCTAAATGCTGTTTTCTGAATATCGTCCGTCTTCACCCGAATCTGATGATATCCCGACCTTAAGTCAATTTTGCTGAACACACATGCTCCAACTAGTTGATCCATCAAGTCATCAATCCTCGGCAAGGGATACCGATTCTTGATAGTAACCTTGTTGAGTTGTCTGTAATCCACACACAACCTCATTGAACCTTCTTTCTTCTTCACTAGTAACACCGGTGCACCCCACGGTGAGACACTAGGACGAATAAATTTCTTCTCAAGTAAATCTTCCAATTGATTCTTCAACTCATTCAATTCCGATGCCGACATACGATAAGGTGCCATCGACACAGGATTAGTTCCAGGAATTAGTTCAATAGCAAATTCCACTTCCCTCTCTGGCGGCAATTCTCTTACATCCTCTGGAAAGAATTCTGGAAATTCACATACTACCGGTAAGTCACTACTCACCGCTTTCTTTTTCACTTCCATGGATGCAATCAACATGAACACGACAGCCCCGTCCTTCATTGCTTCATCCACTTGTCTAGCCGTCATCGCTAAATCCTCAACACCGACATCTTCAGGAAAAATAACCGTCTTCGTGAAACAATTGATATGAACCCGATTAAATTGCAACCAATTCATACCCAAGATAACATCAAGTTGTTCCAACAGAAGGCACACTAAGTCCATTCCGAATTCTCTACCAAAAATATCAATTGGACAGTTCAAACAAGCGAACGAAGTAGTCACTGAACCCGACGCAGGAGTGTCAATGACCATACTTCCATTAATCTCAGATATTTCCAAATTCAGTCGTTTAGCACAATCCAATGAAATAAACGAGTGAGTTGCCCCAGTATCTATTATTGCAATTAAAGGAGTGCCATGGATAAAACACGTACCTTTAATCAACCGATCATCTGGAGTAGTCTCTGAACCAGATAAGGCGAACACCTTACCACCAGCTTGATTCTTCCTCGGCTTAGGACACTTAGGACTGATATGACCTTCTTCCCCGCAGTTGAAACAAGTTACAGTGTTCCCTTTGCACTCAATAGCAATGTGACCTGCCTTTCCACATCTATAGCACTTCTTTTCCTCACTTTTGCATTCGTGAATGCGATGTCCAGGTTCTCCACACTTGAAGCACTTAATAGGGGCACTAGAGTCTCCCCCACTAGGCTTCTTCCAGTCTCCAGCTTTCTGGTTACCCTTTCCATAAGGCTTACCACGATCCATATGCTTTTTCCCTTTCCTGTCGACTAACTCGCGAGAGTGCGACGACTTCGGTTTAATATTGTCCTCTTCAAAGATTCGGCTGCAGTCAACCAAATCGACAAACCTGCGAATCCTTTGGTATCTGATACCCTGTTTAATCTCATCGCGGAGACCATTCTCAAACTTAACACACTTCGAGAATTCACTAGCCTAATCATTATTGTAGTGGACATAATACTTTGCTAGCTCCACAAACTTGGACGCATACTCTGGCACAGTCATGTTACCTTGTGTCAGCTCCAAAAATTCAATCTCTTTCCTGCCTCTAACATCCTCAGGAAAGTACCTCCGCAAGAATTCTCTCTTGAACACAGCCCAAGTGATTGCAACACCTGCAGCTTGCAGTTCGTCCCTACTAGCCATCCACCAATCATCAGCTTCTTCAGACAGCATGTGAGTCCCATATCTCACCTTCAGATTTTCGTCACAATCAATCACCCGGAAGATCCTTTCAATCTCTTTCAGCCACTTCTGGGCGCCTTCGGGATCGTGAGTGCCTTTGAACAACGGAGGGTTGTTCCTCTGAAAACTATTCAGCTGCCTGTCAGCACCAATTCCAGCTCCATTGGCATTCCCTCCCAGCACACCAGCAATCATGCCCAGAGCCTCAGCGATAGCATCATCGTTTCTTCCTCCTCTTCCAGCCATTGTTCTTGCTAAATATCAAACAATATCTATTAGAACAAGAAGTATCGACAGTGTCAACCTTACACTAATCGCATACGAGGGATTAACCGACACTAAGACTCTGACTCAAACGACCGACAATGCTCTGATACCACTATTGTAACACCCTTCTAATACCCCGCATAAATAATAAATAATAATCAGAGTAAACATGAAAAAGGGCATTACAACTTCCAAATAATTAAACAATAATACTCATGCCATGCCATAAAGGAGAACGTCAACCAAATTTATTCAGATCATCATGTTTAACACAGCGGAATTATCTTTAACATCGGAATAACAACCGGCCAAGTCACAGACTTAAAACGTTAACATAAAATCCATCCAAAATAAAAAGTTTAACAAGTAACTCTAAACGACGCCCCCAGTGTTACACGACCAGAGCATGACACGGACCCAACTGAATCTAACGAACTACTTGACGAGCTAATCCTCACCAAGTACGAGAGCTACTCCTTAATCTGAAAAATAACAACAGTAAGGGTGAGTCTCATTCACATTTAACTAATGTTATAAGATATAGATAATAAAATATCATTTCACATGCCATTCACCCAATTACAGTTATGATCAGATTCAAACCATACCATCAGCAAGCAAACAATCAAATTAACACATATTATAACATTGGACAATCTTCCATTCATGTTATAATAGCAAAACAGCCTAATGCAATGCAACTACATGCATGTGGTACCAAAATCTGGGATAACCCAACTCACTGATCCACCATCATCAAGGATACGGTAACACCCACTCACTAATTCCACACAATGGGAATTAGCTACCACTGATCCACCATCGTCAAGGACCAGCCACAAAATGATTATGAATGCATGCGTCAACCATAACATGCTAATCACCCACATACATCGATCAATGTCATAATCATCAATAAAACACATATTTCATACCAACAATACATGTATAATAAAACACCAGTTATAACCACATCATCATACAGGTAAGACATTCGTTAGTGTACCCATAAGCATATCCCACCACAACAAATAAGATCGAGTGTTTTAAAAATAATTCAAGCCACAACTCAAAACACCATTTGATTGTATAAATTATTTGATTAGCTTCACTGTACTCGAAACGGCACCAAAATCCGGCTTACGGTTTAAAAGTTACACATTTTTAAACTTTTCAAAACGGCCTGTCGCATCAACTAACAGCACGCGGCGCCACACACATTCGCGGCGCGGAACGAATCGGAACAACGCCTTCGCGGCGCAAACAAGGTTTCGCGGCGCGGAACGAGAAGAAACTACGCCTTCGCGGCGCGGCCATACTCTCGCGGCGCGTACTGAGCACAACAAAACTTCCTGGCCTTCTGCCACGCAGTTCGCGGCGCCAACTCCTGGACGCGGCGCGAACTGGCGATTTCCAGCGCTCCGAATAGCAGAAAACAGCCTGCGATTTCGTCCCTCTTTCACCGAATCACTACCAAACCAATCTCACTCCAACCAGATTTCGCATACAGTGAAATAACACATATTATAACACATTTATAATACATTCAACCATCCAATTATCACCATACATGATCAACACAATTCATTATAAATCAATTCTCCCAAAACCTAGCATTTCTACAACCTAAGCATAACCCAATTGATCCGAATAACATGATCAAATTCTATCCTACCACCTATAATCCCATAATAGAAGATAAACGGAAGAGTCCCCCCTTACCTGAAGGTTGATTCTTCGCTCTTCCTCGGTCGCACTTCTCCGTTCCTCTTCTCTTTTCACGTTCAGACTTCTTTTCCCAATACTGTAACCTTCTCTATTCTACCACTCCTTCTATTTTATTAAGAATAAAATAAAATTATTTTAATTAGTAATAGGGCCTACCAATGCACCCCCTCCCTTACTAACCACAACTCAAGCCCAATTGCTTAATTCCTCATAATTCAATTAATTTAATTAAATTAAATTATGAAAATAAATGGAGTGTTACATCCAGACCACAATTTCCCTGCAAGGGTTAGCTTCCAATGCAGCAGCAAGTCTTGCTTCTTCCAATTCATCCACAAACGACTTCTCCTCAAAGATATGTCTCCCTCCGAGACGAGCAAACCAGAAGTCTTCATAACTTCTCAGAATTCCACGAGGCCGTGGAGCAGCTTCTACGCAGGCTTCCTGAAGTTCTATAAACAGAGCATCTGATTCTCTGCGTAAGATCCTCCAGAACTTCCTCATAGCGACATCATTCAAGCCAGAACTTTCAGCAATTCTGAGGGTATCAAAGATACTTCTGAGATTCCTCTTTAACTTTTCAAAAATTACACCAATAGGGTAGACTAGGCGGGATTTTATTTTGGTTTTTGAGAAGGAAGGGTTAGGGATGAAATAAGGTTGAGGCTCTCTATCCAACCTATAAGAGGATTCTGCTTCATTATCAGACTCTAACACAACCAGTTCAGCTTCAGGACGAGGCTTTGGAGTGTAGTTGCAGTCACGGAGCAGTTGCTCATGTGATGCAGAGTTTGGAGGATCAGAACCACTTTGGTTGTTTTGAGAGGTGGAAGGAATGGGTTCATAGTTGGCATGGGGAGGAGGTTGAGAGATGGAGATATTTGTGTGAGGTGGAAAGAGAGTTTGAAGGGGTGGTATATCTAAAACAGGATTGATGGTGGGGGAGACGAAGGAATGGTTACAGGAGAAGATGGAGGTGTAAGAACATGGACGTTTATAGGTGATTCTGATGGGGCTATTTCTGGTTCAGGGATAGGGGCAACCGCTATTGGTGCAACTTCTGAAGTACCAGCAAGAGTGGAATCAGTTTCAGAAATACATATACCTTTGGATGCTTTCTGAATAGCTTTGACCACAGCCTCAAGCTTCTTCTGCTTCTTAACCTTCGGCTCTTCAACAACCTTTGTTTTGCCGCTAGAGATCTCTCTCCTTCTGACGGTCGCCAGAACTTCCTGCTGATTCACAGCCTCTTGAACAACATTTTCTTCATCGGAGTCTTGAATTATTAGCTTCCTTTTTCTGGTTTTCTCCTTCTTAACAACTTTAACAGTCTCAGCATTGTTAGTTGACTTCTTCTTCTTCTTCTCAGCCTCCTTCTTATTCTTCTCAAATTCAACCGAGACAGCCTTAACAACCTTTGCAATTACTTCTTCTGGAACCACTTCTTTCTCAATAGTAGCAGCAACTTTCTGAACTACCTTCACCTGATTAACAGAAGGATGATCAAATTTTCTTTTGGTCCTTCCTTCCTTCTTGCGATTTACTTTAACAGGATCACCTTTCTCTTGACCTTTAAGACCTTCGTCCTCTTTTAGTGACTTCAGATACCTAGTTCTGACTCCTGGTACCTCACTATTGAAGAAGGTTTCAAATTCAGCTAGAACGGGTTCTCTTCTGATTCTTGTTCCAACAAGAGGTTGGGGAGTCTTGATGATAGTATTAATCACCTTCATCTTCTTTAAAGTGAAAGCATTTAGGCAACTCCCAGAGGTGACAACAAGGTCTTTGATAATACCTTCAGTTTCCAGGTTCTCAACAATCTTGGAATGAACCAGAAGATTTGTGATAATTCTACCAAAAGGAATAGTGGTACAACTTTTTTCTCTGAAGGCATTTCTAGAATCCTTCACAGCCTTCCACATATGGTTGAAGATAATGTAGATAGCATCAACCTTCTTCTTAGTGGCAATGCAATACAGAATGTATTTTTGCTCATTGCTGACGAAGTCAGAAGCATGTGTCCCTTTCCTATGATAAAAACACCCAAGAAGAATCTTGGTCCAGATTTTGTAGAGGTGTCTCATGTCCTTGACATGCTTTGTTTCATTTACGTCTATGTAGAGAGTAGATAGAACAGCTTTCCAATCAGCCCTTTGATCGATTTCAAAAGCCCCCTCAGGGTTTCTCAGATCAAACATCATTCTTAGGATGTTCTCGGTCACTACCACAAACTTTCCATGGACGAAAGACAAGATGGATTTAGGAGCGACAACTGCATGCACCCAGAATTCCTTGACAAGATCTGGGTAGACTGGTCCAAAGAACTCAGCGAACAATGAAGTCCATCCTTGAAAAATTATATCTTCTTTGAGATGAAATTGGTGTTCTTCAAGGTTATCAAAATCAACCATGAGTTCACATAGAACTTCTAATTCATCCTTAGGAATGGAGCACACAACAACCGGAGTGAGTTGCTGATTTTCTTCTTCTTGAACATGGAGAGGAGCAGATGAACCAACATTTTGAGATGAAGAAGCAGCCATTGAAGCAGAACGAACAAATAAGAAGAACAAATTCTGGGTTTTCGTTTAGGATTTTAGAAGAGACTAAAAAGTTTTCAAAAAAGTATGCAAGAAGAAAGAGAGAATGGGAGCGAAAAAGATAAACGATGTGATTTGAAAAGAATTTATAGAGACGGATTTGAGAAAAAGAATACAATAAAATTTTGAGAATGAACAGTTACAGAATCAAAATAAATCAATTGTATTAAATGACGAGTGACGTTAGGTGAGAGAACGTGGTAAGTGAAATGATTTAACACAGTTACCTATGTCGGCGTCTTTTCAACTGCACGCTAGTACTAACCGTACAGACACGCGTTCATTATTAGAAACTCATAGATGATAGCTGTGTTGTTCTAAAAAAAACTGTACATCTTCTGATTCTGATCACTACTTCTGGTAGTCATTCTTTAGAAATGATCTTGTTCTGATATGATCATCTTTCTTCCCAAGGATCACATCTTCTGAATGAGCTGATGCAAGTCTGGGTGATCTTCTGACTGTTGGCTCTTCAGAAATCCTGAGATTCTCTAAAGATGCAGCAACTTGATCTTCTGATCCATTGCTTCCGAGACTATTAGCTTCTGCAGCTTTGCTTCTTGGTTCTACAGCTTCTGATATGACAATATCTATATCTGCAAAATTCTCAAGCTGCTTTGGTTTTTCAAGACCAAGCTTATCATAAAACATGATATTGATTGATTCTTCTACAATCAATGTTTCAGTATTGTATACTCTGTAGCCTTTAGAGCGTTCAGAATATCCAAGAAGGAAACACTTTTGTGCTTTAGAATCAAACTTACCAAGATGATCTTTAGTATTCAGAATAAAATACACACATCCAAAAGGATGAAAATATGAAATGTTGGGCTTTCTGTTCTTCCACAATTCATAAGGAGTCTTATTTAGAATAGGTCTTATAGAGATTCTATTCTGAATATAACACGCAGTGTTTATAGCTTCTGCCCAGAAGTGCTTAGCCATATTGGTTTCATTGATCATGGTTCTGGCCATTTCTTGTAGAGTCCTATTCTTTCGCTCTACAACTCCATTTTGTTGTGGAGTTCTAGGGCAAGAGAAGTCATGGACAATACCATTTTCTTTGAAGAACTCCTCAAAGAATCTGTTCTCAAATTCGCCACCATGATCACTTCTGACCTTTATGATTTTGCACTCCTTCTCAGATTGGATCTGAGTGCAGAATTCAAAGAACACTGAATGAGACTCATCCTTGTGTTTTAAGAACTTTACCCATGTCCAGCGGCTATAATCATCTACGAAGACTAATCCATATTTCTTCCCTCTGACAAATGCTGTTTTGACTGGGCCAAACAGATTAATGTGCAAGAGTTCTAACGGCCTTGAGGAAGAAACAACATTCTTAGACTTGAATGCAGGTTTGGAGAACTTGCCCTTCTGACATGCTTCACAAAGAGCATCTGATTTGTATTTCAGATTTGGGAGTCCTCTGACCAGATTTAGTTTGTTAATCTGAGAAATCTTTCTCAAACTAGCATGTCCTAATCTTCTGTGCCAGACCCATTGCTCCTCAGAAACAGACATAAGGCAAGTCACCTTCTGCTTCTCAAGATCTGAAAGATCAATCTTATAAATGTTGTTCTTTCTCTTGCCTGTAAATAGGATTGAGCCATCCTTCTGACTTACAGCCTTGCAAGACTTTTGATTGAAGATTATATCATAACCATTGTCACTTAATTGACTTATGGACAATAAGTTATGCGTTAATCCTTCTACAAGAAGTACATTAGTTATGGAAGGAGAGTTACCAAGACTTATGGTTCCATAGCCAATATTTTGCCCTTCTGATCTCCTCCAAACTTGACTTCTCCACCTGGTTTAAGCACCAGGTCTTGGAATGTAGACCTTCTTCCCGTCATGTGTCGCGAGCACCCAGAGTCCAGGTACAATGACATTTTGCTTTTTGTCCTCTTTGCAGCCAAGGATATCTGCAACAGAAATTATCTTCTCCTTAGGTACCCACAATTTCTTGGGTCCTTTCTTGTTAGTTCTCCTCAAGTTCTGATTGAACTTGGGTTTAGCAAAATATTTAACAGGAGGAACAGCATGATATTCTTTAGGTTTGTCAGCATGATATTTCTTAGGATGTGTCACATGCTTCTTGGTGTGAACAGTGTTAAAACTCTGTGCATGTGAAGTGAGCCTAATATCATGTGCATGGCCATATTTGAACTGATCATACAATGGCTTGTATGTGATCTTCAGATCATCAATAGGTTCAAATTTATGTGAGGTATCACCCTCATAGCCAAAGCCAAACCTTCTGTTTCCAGAAACACCATATATCATAGAAGCAAGATGACTTCTGCCAATACTTCTAGATAAGAACTTTCTGAAGCTCGAGTCATATTCTTTCAGAATATGATTGAGACTTGGAATGGATTTTTCTGTTTTAGAAGGAGATCCACTATCTTTGGATAGATTTAAAACTTTTTCCTTCAGTTCAGAATTTTCCACTTCCAGCTTCTTAGTTTCAAATTCAAACTGCTTCATCAGCTTTTTGTATTTGATACTAAGATGAGCCTTGAGTTCCAGAAGTTCTGTTAAACTGGAAACTAACTCTTCTCTAGATAGTTCAGAAAATACCTCTTCAGAATCTGATTCTGATGTAGATTCTGATCCATCATCTTCTGTAGCCATCAGCGCGAAGTTGGCTTGTTCTCCTTCAGAGTCTGATTCTGATTCTGATTCAGAATCATCCCATGTTGCCATAAGACCTTTCTTCTTATGAAACTTCTTCTTGGGATTCTCCTTCTGAAGTTTTGGACATTCATTCTTGAAGTTTCCAGGCTCATTGCACTCATAGCAGACAACCTTCTTCTTGTCAGATCTTCTGTCACCAGAAGATTCTCCTCGTTCAAATCTCTTTGAACTTCTGAAGTTTCTGAACTTCCTTTGCTTGCTCTTCCAGAGTTGGTTTACCCTTCTGGAGATCATGGACAGTTCATCTTCTTCTTCAGATTCTGATTCTTCAGAATCTTCTTCTTTAGCCTGAAAAGCGTTAGTGCATTTTTTAAAATTAGATTTTAATGCAATAGATTTACCTTTCTTTTGAGGCTCGTTTGCATCCAGCTCTATTTCATGACTTCTCAAGGCACTGATAAGCTCTTCCAAAGAAACCTCATTCAGATTCTTCGCAATCTTGAATGCAGTCACCATTGGACCCCATCTTCTGGGTAAGCTTCTGATGATCTTCTTTACATGATCAGCCTTGGTGTAGCCTTTATCCAGAACTCTCAATCCAGCAGTTAGCGTTTGAAATCTTGAGAACATCTTCTCAATGTTTTCATCATCCTCCATCTTGAAGGCTTCATATCTTTGGATTAGAGCAAGAGCTTTAGTCTCCTTGACTTGAGCATTTCCCTCATGGGTCATTTTCAATGACTCATATATATCATAGGCCGTTTCCCTGTTAGATATCTTCTCATACTCAGCATGAGAGATAGCATTCAGCAAAACAGTTCTACATTTATGATGATTCTTGAAAAGCTTCTTCTGATCATCATCTATTTCTTGCCTTGTAAGCCTTACGCCACTAGCTTTTACTGGATGTTTGTAACCATCCATCAGAAGATCCCATAGTTCACCATCTAGACCAAGAAAGTAACTTTCCATGTTATCTTTCCAGTATTCAAAGTTTTCACCGTCAAATACTGGTGGTCTAGTATAACCATTGTTACCATTATATTGCTCAGCAGAGCCAGATGTAGATGCAGGTGGGTTTGTTGGAATTTCACCAGCCATCTTTTACTGAAGCATTTTTCTCTTCCTGAATCTTTTCTAAACACGGTTAAGTGCTTGCACCTTAGAACCGGCGCTCTGATGCCAAATGAAGGATAGAAAAACACTTAAAAAGTGGGGGTTTGAATAAGTGTAGTCTAAAAACTTGAACGATAAAAACAAATTGCACAGTTATTTTTATCCTGGTTCGTTGTTAACTAAACAACTCCAGTCCACCCCCACGGAGTGATTTACCTCACCTGAGGATTTAATCCACTAAGCGCAACAGATTAAAATGGTTTTCCACTTAGCCCACGACTAAGTCTTCTAGAGTATCCTGATCACAACCTGATCACTCTAGGAACAAATGCTTAGACACAAGCTAAGACTTTCTAGAGTATCCTGACCACCACGTGATCACTCTAGTTACAACTGCTTAGACACAAGCTAAGACTTCCTAGAGTATCCTGATCACACTTGATCACTCTAGTTACTTACAAATTAATGTAATCAATTCTAGGAGTATTACAATGCTTCTGAAAAGCTTTAATCACAACAGTGATATTTCTCTTAAAGTTTAAGCTTAATCTCACTAATATATTACAACAGCAATGTAGTGAGCTTTGATGAAGATGAAGTTTCTGAGCTTTGATTTGAACAGCGTTTCAGCAAGTTTATAATCAGCAGATTCGGTTACTTTGCTTCTCATCAGAACTTCATACTTATAGGCACTTGAGAAGATGACCGTTGGGAGCATTTAATGCGTTGCGTATTCCGTACAACATTGTATTTAATGTTTCACTCTTTTGTCAACTACCTCGAGCCTTGTTTACGTTGTGTCTACTGACGTTGCCTTTAATAGCTTCTAACGTTCCTTTTGTCAGTCAGCGTAGCCTGCCATCTTGTACTTGCTTCTGATCTGACGTTTGTGTATACAATGTTTGAATGTCATCAGAGTCAAACAGCTTGGTGCAGAGCATCTTCTTGTCTTCTGACCTTGAAGTGCTTCTGAGCGTGATACCATGAGATCTTCAGTGCTTCTGCTTCTGAACTCAAGTTCTTATGATGCTTCCATAGACCCATGTTCTGATTCTGCTTTGACCATCTTCTGATGTCTTGCCAGACCATGTTCTGATGTTGCATGCTGAACCTTCTGAGTCAAAGCTTCTGAGCGCTGATTTGTGCATACTCTTTATATATTTCCTGAAAGGGAAATTGCAGTGTATTAGAGTACCACATTATCTCACACAAAATTCATATCCTTGTTATCATCAAAACTAAGAATATTGATCAGAACAAATCTTGTTCTAACAAAGGATACCACTTCATAGCTCAAATTTTTTCAAAGAAACTCAAATTTCGAATTCTAAGTTTAAGCTCAATTCAAGTCCAACTAAACAATCAAACACGTTCCTCAAGTGTCCCTGAACATTTACCAACCATTTCCAAACTTCGAACCATTAAGAACACATAACCCTAAGCCACGGTTTGTTCAAACAAAAACTAAAAACGAATTCAATCATACATGCATATTTAACACGATGTAATTGTATATTTAAGTTTAGTTTGATGTTCTGATCATTTCTGGAAGTTTAATTGATGTTTGGATGCTTGTACACGAAGTTGCCATTCTAGGGTTCTTAAGCTCCATTTTAGGATTATTTGATTTAGGAAAAATTAGGAGAAACTAAGGGCATATTTGAACTCAGGGGACAATTTTAAGTTGAACCATGGCCTCCTAATTAGTTTATATTGCTTGTGTAAAGTTTTGATTGTTTGCAGGTCTATAGCTACGCAAAAAACCGTAGCTAAAAGCTTTAGCCACAGTTGCAGAAGCTTAAGCAACGGAAGGGAGGAAGAAGACGAAGTGTGGCAGGCTCTGATTGGCCAGAAAACGCGCGTTAGCAATTTTAAATTCCTTGGATCCAGTGTTTGCGTGCTCATCATAAGCCATGCTTCCTCGCTTCAGCAGCCACATGATCAATCCAGCCAGCTCATCCGACGCACTAGCCTTGCCAGACCACCATAGACCTTATAAATCTACCACACTTGATCCAAATTTAATATTTTTCTTTTTTTAACTTAGTTTTCTTTGTAAAATTATTTAAAAATAGTTTTAAAAATCGGAAAATTATATTAATTTCACTTTTAGGTTAAGAAAATGTTTAATTATTTTATGGTTAAAAAATATTTTATTTTTCTTCATAATTAATTTATTTTGCTAATTAATTAGTATTTATATTTATATATTTGCTTTTTAATTATTTCTAACCTATCAAAAATTCAGAAAAAATATATTTCTTTTATTAAATTCAGTTTATATATTATAGACTAATTTTGGACATAATTAGATTATTTTTTCTCTTTAAGTTACATTATTTGTATAATTATTTGTAATTATTGATAAGTGATTAATTAGGCTTAGAATCATTTTCTGGACTTAGTTAATTATTTAGGGTTACAATCAACTTAGATTTAGGGTTAATTAAGTAATTTTATTCTTACTAACCTTAATTACAGGTGTTTCTACCCGTTCTGCTTCAAAAGCCAAAAAAACATGCACCTTTATCCTATTGCAATTTCAATTCCTAGATAAGTGTATTAGGTTGCAAAATTCATGTAAATAGCGTCGTTTACATTTCTCGCACAATCGATGTAATAGCGTAGATTTACTTTCCGCACTTTATATTCCGCATTTTAATTCCTGTACATATAAAACTGCGTGTATGACAAGAATAAAACTGAAGCGCTAGATCACTAATCCCAAAGACAAAAATATCTGAAAACAAAACACAATCACACTTGCACCTCTTAGGGTAATCCCTGTTACTCTTTTCAAATCAATCATATTGTTTTAAATGCAATTCAAATTTCTGTTTGTATCCAGTTAGGGAAAATTTTCTAAAAGAAATAGGAAAGGACCTTATGAACTTAGGGTAGACCTCCTAATTGCTTACTCAAATAAGAAAAAATCAAAAACAACAAAAGTTCTCGCATATCACTATTTTTTCTCAAAACAAAATTTCAAAAGACTATATTTTGTATAATTCCAAACAAGGATAATTACAAGGTTAAAGATCTTTTTCAAACCATCAAAACATCTTTCAAAGATAAACACTTTGTATACATCCGCACAAGGATCATTACAAAGTTAATTCTTTACAAAATGTTTAAAACCACATACAAGCATTTCAAGCAAATCAAACGATTCAAACAAGTGAGCTAAGCAATTAAGAGCCCATGGATAACCATGGATACATAGGGTACTAACATCTTCCCTTTGTATAACCTACCCCCCGAACCCAAAATCTCTCAAAGGTCTTTTCCTGTTTCTTTTATAAACCTTTCCTTAATTGGATAAAATAAAAGTCGGTGGCGACTCTCTGCTTTTCACAATTCAGAAAAATAAAATAAAAAGAAGAGTCAGTTCTCGTCAAAAAACCGAGGTGAAAGCCCCCTTTTCCCATTTTCTCCATTTTCAACACCACTTTCTTCCACAATTAACCACCTTAAACACCCATTATCTTCCATAACTTCCCCCACTACATTAAAAACCACTTTAAATCTCTTTTCACACCCTATCTTACCGTCTCTATAAATACCTCCACTCTCCATTCTTCTCTTTCACCATCAACAATATTCTTTCAAAACAAACAAATTTCTATTTTCTTCCTCTCATTCATTCAACAAAGCTCAGAAATGGAATTCAATGGGTATGTTTTACGAAATGGCAAGCTAGGAGAAAGACAACAAAAGCTGCTTAAGAAGCTACAAACTGTACCAATCAAATCTACCAGGTACATCGATGAAGATCGTCTTTATACTTTAGCTTTGTATCATAATATTTTTGAACTATTGGAAAGATTAGGTATGCATGATATTTTTTTCCGCCAAAGGACCAACCTACACTCGGCTGACACATGAGTTCTTGAGCTCTTTAATTTATAATGACACGTCTAACACCGCTAGTACCGTAGGTGGAGTTCAATTTAGAATGTTTAATGTTGAATATCAATACTCCACCGACGGTTTAGCCGAATTGTTTAGGATGCCTTTTGGGGACGGTACTATTTGTGAAGCACCTTTGGAAACGGAATGGCCACTTGAAGGCTATGCATTTTGGGCCAAGCTTACAAACCTTAATATTGATTCTTTTGATGGCCTGCTAGCTTCAAGTATCAATAACCCGGCCATTCGTATCTTCCGCTATCTTTTAGCATGCACCCTTTTTGCTCGGGAGAACCCAAACAAAGTGAATGCTAAAGAACTAATAATCATGCAAGCATCCCTTACTAACACCAAAATTAACCCGGTCCCTTTTATGATTGCTCGCATGAAATTTATTTTGAAAAAGGGGGGACCGATTTCTTTTGGTGGTTTAGTTACTACTATTGCTCGTGCCCTGAGTTTGGACACGGAGCTTGCTACTTTATAGCCACTTCCTCCTCGTATTGCAAATTTTAAGTTCCTAAAAGATATGCGCCTTTGCAAGACGAGGAGGGAAGGCGATTTCCATCTTATGGTAAGTGGTACTACTGTACCAAGTATTGTTCTCCCTTGCACTCGACGCACAAATATAAGATTTGAGCGTAACTAGACTTATGACTTAAGTGCTCCCGCTTTCACTGGTCCGTTACCCCCAAATCTTCTTATGGACGAGGGTAACAACACTGATGACGAGTACGATCTGCGTACCCAGTCACCACCAAATTTCACACCATCACACACTGCACCATCTTCTTCTAACCCACATGCAGGTACCGCTCCTAGCTTCTATGTCACTGAGGACATGTGGAGAGAACACATGGCTCGGGAGGTGAGGCGTGATGCTCTCCTCACTACTATTCAACAACAGGTTGCTGATAACATGGCGTTCATGCAAGCCTCCCAGACAAGTAACGCAACCTCACTGCGTACCATTGTGGAGTCTCAGCATGCTTTCTATATTGAGCAGCACCGTCAGCAGGACAGCTTTGCCACTCACTTCCGCCTGATGGAGGCTACCCAAGACACCCTCATAGGTAGGACTCGCGAGCTGCAAGCGGAGAATGCCGCTCTTACTCAGCGTGTGGAGCAAATTTCACTTGACAGAGAGCACCGCCGTCGTAGCCGCAGTCGTCGTTCTAGTCGATTTACCCAGGATGGCGTAGGTACTAGTGAACCCCACTAGCCTACTCAGGTACCTCCTTCCTGCCCTTACTTTTAAGCATTGGGGACAATGTCTGATTTAAGTGCGGGAGGAACCTTTTACTCGCTTTCATTTACTTTCCGTATTTATATTTTGAGTTTTTAGTTGTTTATTTTGTCTATTTAGTTGCCAATGAAATACATGTGATGGACGAGTCATTTTGCATAGTGTATTTTTCAGTTTTCCCCATTTTAACCCTACAAAAAAAATTTTATGCTAAAAAGAATACAATGTATTTCAAAAACCTTCGAGCTATGAGACAAGTTTAAGATAGGGTGTGTTTTGTCCTGGGTACCCTTTTTGAAAAATTGACATCGTTTTTGCACCTTAAACCTTGTAAATATTAGAATTAGTTTCATTTACTCCCTATGTTACGATTTTAATTTTTCACAAAGTCCTTAAGTAGTTTATTTCCGCAGTCGGCTCCGGCCTAAGCTTGCTCTACGTGTAGGTCTGATGAATATAAGTGAATGATCTCTTCTATGCCTTAAAAATAAAATAAAAAAATAAAAAAATAAAAAAAATTGTATGATTGCGACCTCGAGCTAGGAGACCTTCACACGGTCATTTTTTACAAATTGTTGTATACATCCAGAAAAACAAAAGAAATATATATATATATATATATATATATATATATATATATATATATATATATATATATATATATAAGCAAAATTGTGTCTCTGGAAAAGTCTTTTCTACCCCATGCTCTTTTGCAAACACATACTTAATTTTTGTTTTTCATTGTCTTTTCACATTTTATTGTCGGTTATTATTATTATTAAATTGATGCTGATTATTTTATATATAAGTTAAAATAAGTTTGGTACACATTTACAAACTTCTTCTCTCTCTCCCTCCCTTTTTTCTCACGCTCTCTCTCTCCCTTTTTTCTCACGCTTTCTCTGCACCCAACCACTTTTTTTCCTTCTTTCTATTTGCTTGCTACATCTTTTCACATTCCTCTCTCTTTCTTTCTACTTCATTTTCTCTCATTCTTTCATTCACTTAGATGCAATCTCTCACATTCCTTTTTGTTTTTTGTTTTTTTCAGGTAGTAGATATGCAAACTGACTTTAAAACAATATGAAAAATGTAAGTTTTTGTGATTTTAGAGTGTAGATCTGCACATATATGTAACCATCGCAAGATAATATAAATCGATTTTTGTCATTTCTGAAGCTCATGAAAAAAACTAATCTTTTTCATCTTTTTAATATTTTTTAACTTTTGTTTTTTTTTTTTTTTTTTTAAGATTGTAGATCTACAAAATAAAGATGGAAAAGGTTAAACAACACCAATAAAAGAAAAGAAAAGTGTAAGTTTTAATGTTTTTTTGTTTTTTTATGTTGTAAATCTGAGAACCATTTTTTTCATCTTCTTCACTTCTTTTGTTATTTCAGATGGTAGATCTACGGATAAGAAGATGGAAAAATTTTAATATCTTTTTTATTTATTTTGATTTTTATTAATTTTTTGATCTTCTGTTTTGCAATTCATTATATATATATATATATATATATATATATATATATATATATATATATATATATATATATATATATATATATATATATATATATATATATATATATATATATATATATAAATTTAATAATTATTAAGAAGTGTAACTATTTTTTTTATGTTTCTACACATTTAGATTAAGATGAGAAATATTTAGAGAGAGAATGCAATGAAATGTGATGTTGTGTATTTTTTTAAATAATGTGTCTATTATTTATTTAAATTTCATATCTTTTATCATCATTATTATAACTATTATTGGTATGATTATAATAAAACATTTCAAAATTGATTTATCTGGTTCAACCACTTTCTATTTTCTTATTGAATTTTTTTTACTAGATTATGAAACAAAAGAAAAGAAAAAAGAATAGAGAGGAGTAATGAATAAGAAGTGCATTTGCACATTGAAAAATGCAAACTTCAGACATTGAATTGTGTAAACATCAGACACTAGATATTGCAAACCTACATTGGATAGGACAAACCTTTATTGGGCACTTCAAACATAAAAAATACTCCCTCCGTCCCAAATTATAAGAGAAAATCACTTTTTAGATTCATTGAAGAATTAATGTATCTGGTCTTTATATAGACCAAATACATTAATTATTAAATGAATCTAAAAAGTAATTTTCTCTTATAATTTGGGACAGAGGGAGTAATGATTAAATATTTTTATTGCATATTTATAACTATTGTTTAGATATTGTAAGCAAAAAATTATTAATTAAATGATTAATAAATATTTTATTATTATTTTAAGAGTATTAAATAAAGAATAATATATAATTAAAAATAATTATTGTGGACCTACTCTATCTTCTTATACTTTTTTAGAACATGACAAATATACTCAATAATAAAAATATGTCGTGGACCCGCTCCAACATTATATTTATATTTTTAAATTAATATATTTTGCTTTATGCAATATTTACTATAAATAATATAATTTTCAAATAAATAATATAATTTTCAAATAGAGGTACATTTAATTTCAAATAAAACTATATTATTACACTAACATTGAAATGGAATGGAAGTAATGTGTCAATTAAATCAGTTTTAATTTAAATCTATACATTCTTTTTCTATTTTCCATTAAAGTGTATCAAATCACTTTCAAATCAATGTTTTTCTTTTTTCTAAAGGCAACATATATTGTTTACCGAATAATATTACAAATAGTTGTCATTATTCTTTTTAAGCTTGAAGAACTGTTTTGTAATTAAAATTAGTCTTATTTTTCTTAGAAGAAATTTAAATCATTACTTATAAATTATCATTAATCATTCTCAATTTAACTATATGTAAGATTTAAAAATAGAAACTAGGAATCATTAAGTATAAATTATCATTAATGATTCTCAAATTCACATATTTTTTTATTAAATTATTTAAATATAATCAATTATATTAAAGTTTGAATTTATAGTAAGATATAAATATTATTTTGCTTCATCTATATTTAAAAGTATTTAAAAGTTTTATGTGTGTACTATTCATGTGCCTATAGCCTACTATTTATTTTTTACATAGTTATAATAAAAGAGGAGGTGTAGTGCAGATATATGTACTATCTTTTATTTATTATAAAATTTAAATAATATTTGATTTTTTAAAATAGAAAAACTTATAAAAATAAAATATATAACTAAAATAATAAATTCTAATACATATTAAAATATATTTAACGATATTAAATTATATATATGGAAAGAAGGCCATATTATTTTGTACCACTCATTCATACCATACAATTATGATATAAAATTTACAATTATGGTTACAATCATGATTCGTCTTTTGTCAAAAAAAAAATATATACAATGTTTATTATTATTATTTTTATAATATTTGTAACAAAAATACTATATTTTATCATGTATTATTTGAAAATCAGTGAATGCACATCAGTATCCCTGAGAATGTACGAGTACAACAGTACTTGTGCGAATGTCGGGTAACACATCCGTACCGTGCGAACACACAGGTATACCAATATCTGCGCGAACGCACGGGTAAGACACTAGTGTTCGAGAAAAACAATTTAAAAAACAATATGAAAAACAATTTTGATTAACAATTTTATTTTTTAAAAAATATTTCTTTCTTTTAAAAATAAACCAACTCTTTGGATAAAATACATTTATTTGACAGAAGTGTGCGTATCACGTCAGTACCCGTGTGAACGCACGAGTAACACACCAATATTGTACGAACGCACGGGTAATACACCAGTACCATGTGAACGCACAGGTAATCATACTAATATCTTTGCGAAGTGCGAACGCACATGTTTTTAACATTTTTTTTGTACAATTAAAGAAAATAAAACATAATCACAATCTATGTTGTTTAATTCTCCTTGTGGTGACAAACTATGTTGTTTAATCAGGAGAGGCTTCACTGGGAAGTAATCCTCAATTCGGGTCATAGTGCTATAATATATATATATATATATATAATATATATATATATATATATATATATATATATATATATATATATATATATATATATATATATATATATATATATTGTTGATTCCTTGGTTCTATGTTGGCAATAACTTTGGTAAAACAAATCTTATGGAGGGATGTTCTGCGATGATGTCAAGACAGATGTCTTGATATTTCTATGGTTCTGTGTGATTGCTTTATTTCAGGGTGTTGGTCTCTGGGCCTTCCAGCTTTGTAGGAGTATTTGCTTCCTGATTGCATGAAGGCTTCTGGATTAAAATAGATTTTTAGCCATCTAATTTAATTGGCCCAAGCCCTTTTGTGCGTCGCTCTATAAAAAGGAATTGTGAATCCTAATTGAAGCTTTCGGTCAATGCTGCATTAGGTCTTGAGGTTTGAGTGGTTGTTTAAGCGTCATATTTGTTTTGTATGTGCACATTCACAATCCTTTAGGTGTTGAATGTTTTTTTGATCTCCGAAGCTTTTAAGCAAGGAGAGTATTTGCGTCCTCGTAAGCTTTTAAGCATCGAGGAGCAGTTTGTTCTGGAAGAGTATCTTCTGGATATTTTTCTTTTGATTTTTATTTTATCACAGGGGATTGTGATTGGAAGGGATTTGAAGAGGGCCTCAAACCTAAGTGAGACTTAGGTATAAGTCATAGGAAGGGTAGTGATTAAGTGAGAAGGGTAAACTGGGATTGTTTAACTTCGAATTGATACTATCGGATATTGATTTCATCCGGGCGTGGTAGCCCCCAGAGTAGGAATGATTGTTCCAAATTGGGTAAACATATTGCTGTGTTATTTACTTTCTGCATGTTTATTGCTGCTGTGATTATCCTTGTTCATAACTCAGATATCGTGTCGTGACATCTCATTCGACATCTCATATCTGATATTAGAATTTCATATATATATATATATATATATATATATATATATATATATCATTTCTCATCTTATGGTTTTTCATATATATACAATTGCTCATCTTATGGTTTTTCTCGAACGGAGATCTAAGCAGGGTATATATATGACTGATATATATTACAGGTATAACAGATATGATGAAATATAATAGTTATAACAAGTATGATGACAAAAATATAATAGATGCAACAGGTATAACAAATATGATGAAATATAATAGTTATAACAACTATACAGTGAATATGATGAACAATTATTGTGTTAGAACAAGATTGAGAATCTATGTTCAGAATCTAGTTTTGATGATAAGCAAACATATGTATTTTGAAGCAACAATTTTATTACTAATGGTTTCATTTAGTGTGCAGATATTGTGCTATAAACCTCATACAAAATTCATCAAAAAAATAGCACAATGAATACATAAGAAACTGGATCAGATATGAAAGAATACATGAAGAACCAAACATCCAGAAGATTGACAAAGCTAAACATCATTAATCAGATGTTCTGATTAAGAATACGTCAAACAAACCAAAATCAGTAAATCAGAAGTAAAGATGCAACAATGATGAAAAAGACCATTCAGAAGAATATGCAGCAACAACGGTATCACAAGAAGCTTTTGTAATATCAGAAAATCACGCAAGAAGAAAGATCAGAAGTTCTGAAGTTATAAGTTCTGAAGACACAACGCTATGACATACAAGATACAAACATCAACTGAAGTCACATACAAGCCAATGAAGAATCTACAGCTCAACATACATATTAATTAAAATACAAAGAGCTTAGAATCAAAGGGAGAGCCGTTAGAAACATCATCACATGCAAAAAGGGTACAACATTTAAAAAGGAACAACTCCCAAGGTTAAAAGAAGAAGCAAGCTACATGCAGCACATTGGAAAAAGAAAAACCAGAGTAGCACGCCATTGACTGACATCAGGATAAGGTTCTTTCATGGACACAAGCAGCTAATCAATACGAAGCGTTCAAAGCTATACTCAACCAGATTGCAACGACTACATTCCAACGGTAACCACTCATCAAGCTATAAATAGAACCAAACTTCAAACTTGATGTGCATGGAGTGACAATCGTGTATGGAGTCCTTCCATCCTGCACAGAGTGAGAAATCAATCTATCCAGAATGGAGAGTGAGTGATCATCCATCCCTTGAATGGATACGGAGAGAAAAAGAAAATATCCAGTGAGGATCATCCATGCAGATAAGAAGAAAGTGTGCAACCAAAGATATATTCTGCACAAAAGAAGAAGAAAGAATCTGCAGAATGCATTTGTGCATATGTAGATGAAGCAGCTGACCATGTACATCAAACTGAAGAAATTTGAAGACATGCTTCAGAAGATACAAGAGGCAACATATACTCTGTATGTGATAAGCAACAGTGTTGAAATGCACTTATCATATGCATGTACCTTACAAAAGAGAAAATGTGTGAGAAAGCAAACACACATCAGAAGATACACTAATGAAAACACATATTATGTATGTGATCAATCCACCGTGTTGTTATACACTAAACACATGCCTCTGTGAAGAAAGATGGAAATGAAAATCTAGAACGTGAAAGCTTACAAGCTAATTAAATTGCTCCATTAGTGGAAACATACACTATGTGTATGATGATTAAATGTTGAAATATACATCATATGCCTACCATGAAGAAACTCTCAAAGGATGAAGAAGAAAATCTGCTGTTAAGCAGTATCCTCCAATGGGGTTAGAAGATATCCTAGAATACTTGATCATGTGGTTAAATGATCATATTGAAGGACAAAGGAAATAGAAGACACTGAGTTGTTGCTCGTAGAATGTTTCATGTTTACCGATGTTAATCAATACGTCATCAGCTATAATAAGCTTTAAGATCAGTATTGAAGAAACAGAAGCTGAAGATCACTATGAAGAAGCAACTTACTACAGCTGCTACTCTAAATCCGCTTTTAGAAGATCATTTGAAGAAGCAACTCAAAACAGAGATGATGCTCTGAATTTGCTTAAAGAAGAGGCTGAAGATCAAATCAAAAGCATTCAACAATAGAGCTGTTCCTCTAAATAAGCTTAAGAAGATTTGCAGAAGAAGATCAAGACGGAAGCATCAAACTTAAGAGCTGCTGCTCTTTATCTGCTTCCAGAAGAAGAAGATCTCACCTAGAAGTTGAAGAAAAGAAGACTGCAAGATATTTGATTCTTGTATTTAAATGTAAAACACATAGAGTTGTTGCTCGTAGTGCGTTATATCTTAGGAAACTTCTGATAGATTGTTTAGGTTCCAGAAGTGGCTTCGAGTCAGTGAGTCGTAAACACATGTACTTAGAATAGGAGAAAATATGCTTGAATAAGAAGCACACTAATAATCTCCAGAAGATGCCTTAAGCGACCATTCAAGGTCAGAAGCTTAAGAAGACAATTGGCTGCAGTCAATGTTGAAATCTCTTGGAGACCGAGTGAAGGTCAGGAGTCCAGGAGTCAATGAATGTTATATCTCATGGAGATCACTGAACAATCCATTGCAGTCAGTCACAGCAGGTAGCTGTGCAGGGAATTAGTCACAACGTGTTGTTGTGAAGTTTACTAGATTGATGAACGTTATATCTAGATGGGATCACTGAACGGTTCAATCAACTAGGGGTTAGTCACTCGTGGGTAGCTTGTGCAGGGTTCCTGAGTCAATGGACGATATATCTCGTGGAGATCATTGAACGGGTCATTGTCCAGATTGTAAGTCACAGCAGTTGGCTGTGCAGGATGGTTAGTCAAGATGGGGGATCGTGCAGTTGTAATCATGATTTGGTTATAGTGGATTAAGACCTCTATTGAGAGGAAAATCACCTGAAGAAAATGGACTGGAGGTAGCCTTATTCAGAAGGTGAACCAGGATAAAAATGAATGTGTCTTTTATTTTCTGTACTCCACGTTTTTAACTTAGAACATTCACGCAAAAGTTCTTCAGAAGTGCACCGAGACCAGCCAGAAGTTCTGATTAAACTTAGAAGTTAAAATGAATATCTCATTGGTTATGTAGTTCTACTTCCACATGCTTCCGCAACACTAAAAGCATAACCCAACAGATGAGATAAGATGAGAAAGAAAAGAAATTAAAGAAAAGGATTTTTAAATGATAAAGAACAAAATTCAATCCCCCCTTTCTTGTGTTTTTCTCCACCTTCATATTGATCATGAATGAATGCAGAGAAATGTTTTTGATGTTTTTTAGATGTTTTATGAGTTATGAAATGAAAAGAAAGGTGTTGGGTCTTACACTCTGACTGAGGCCCAGAACATTTATTTTCTATATGAACAAAAGGGTGTTGGGTCTTACACTCTTGATAGAGGCCCAGGAATAACTATTTATGAAAAAAAGTTGAAGGATGTTTTGAAATATGTTTAGGACTTGTAGCTCAAGGAGAAGCCCGTGATTAACTGTTTATGAAAACCAGATGAAAGATGATTGGGACTTACATCTTAAGGAGAAGCCCATGATCAACTGTTTATGAAAAATTGATGAAAGATGTTTGGGACTTACAACTCAATGAGAAGCCCATGATTAACTGTTTATGAAAATTAGATGAAATATGTTTGGGACTTACAACTCAAGGTGAAGCCCATGAATATTTGTTTATGAAAAACATATGAAAGATGTTTGGGACTTACAACTCAAGGAGAAGCCCGTGAATAATTGTTTACGAAAAACAAATGGAGGAAAGTTGAAAATAGTTGAATGTTTATTAGAATAGATGATTGCAGGAAAAAGGACGGGACTCATACTCTAGGAGAAGCCCAATGAGTTTTATTTGAATGAAAGAAGGTGTTTTGATTTTGAAAGTTATTTTGAAGATTTTTTGAAGGAGTTTTGTTGACTGAAAACCTTAAGCGTCTATTTAATTGAGAGTTTTGTAAAACAATTTTTTAATTGATAAAACCAAATTAAATTAAGATAGAAAATATTATTCACACTTAATTAAGACTTAGAATATTAGGTTTTATTCACAAGATTATTTGAAATTGATTAGGTTTTATTTGAAATCAAAGAAAAACTTATTTTTAAAGTATTAAAAATACTAAAAAGTAACACTTTTAAACCTAATAAAAATATGTCAAATAAATAATATTTTTGTGATTCTTTTGTATGATCATAAAATATATGTGATAAATGAAGAGTGTGTGAAAAAATCATTTGAAAATAATTAATTTTGCTATGTTAAATGAATGGGTGAAGTTGTGAAAGAAAATGAAAGAAAATAGTTCTAAAATATTAGGTTTGGCCTTCTAAGGGCTTGAACCCACGCCCTTGGGTTCACCAACTCAAAACAAAACCAGTTGTGCCACGCGCGTGGCTTGTTAAGGGAGTGACTCAAGTTGAATATATTTTAAAACAAGTGTTAAGTGTGTTTAAAAAAAATAAAATGAGCAAAAGGTCTGAGGGGGGGATCGAACCTTAGACCTTGGGTAAGAGAGAGACTTTGGACGCGGGCTTTGGCCACTAGGGCAGACGATGTATTCATTTTAAAACACGCCTTCCATTCAAAATATTATAAACTTGCTTCTAAGTTTAGAAAATGGCGCGACCTCCATCTTCATCTTTAACCTCAAGCTTTTGAAAAATTCAAATTTCTAGCTCTCTCATTTCTCAACCAAATGCAATGATGTAAACATGGATTTCACTCAATTTTCAACAAGGAATATGATGGTGGTGATTATTTTTATTTATTTTAAGTTTAGCTTAAAATTTCACGTATGAACAACTAAGAACCTTATACTAAAATTTTAATCTGAAATGGTGTATATGCATGAATTCATTCAATTGATTGAGGGCTAATGATCCTTATAAGTGCAGAAACATGATGGTAACTCATTTATTCATTTAAATTGCATGAATCGTGGAGTTCAAAGTTTGAGGCTTACCTTCAAAGTGAGAAATCGAATTCTGATTTTAAGGTGTAACAGATGGTATATGATGATCTGGATACCTCTTATGATGATATTAGAAGGTGTTTGATTGCTGAAATTGGTTTGAACCCTTCTAGACAGCTCTGTGATCACACGAAAATGTATCGTATATTTAGCTTAATTTACATGTATTATTTTCCTATTTTATTTCAATTATTTTACTTTATTTTGTATTATGCCGGTATTTTTGTTTTGTTTCAGGTATTTAATAAATCAAGGCTTGCAAAGAAAATAATCAAAGAAATGAGCCAAAATGAAGAGAAAAATACTAAAAGGGGTGCTTAAATGATTGAGGGCGCAAACAAGAAGAAACAGGCCCACGGACCAAGCAGCCCAAGAAGGAGGATGCACGTCACCAAGTGGCCCAAGACGAGTGGTACCCACCAGGCCACGCCGGTCGTCGCCCCCTCTTGCCAGTCGGCACACTTCCTTTCTCTAGTGTGTGACGTTAGTCACACACTCACACTCAGAAGAGCGTCGTCAACCCTATATTTTCTCCGCCTAATTTTCCTCCGTTAAGTCAGCACTGAGACGAAACAATTCAAGATTCAAGATTCCTAAAGCAACTCTATAAATACCCAGCAAGATGATTTGAAGAGGGACGAAGATTTTAACCTACTGCCGTCAAATTTACATTCTCTGCATTCTATTTCCAGCTCAGTTCAAGTGTTTTTCCCAACCATTTTTCAGCAATAGATTTCCACACCGGAAATACTATTGCATTTCAATTTTCTTTCAGCTTCAGAATTTAGATTTAGTTTTAGGAATAGAGTTTGTTTATGCAATTTAATTCCAATTCCGAATTCAAGATTTGGTACTACCAGATTGATATTTTCAGTTCCGCAATTTAATTCAGGTTTTTGTTTTCAGTATTAATTATTGTTTATTATTTATGCTGTATTGTCAATTTATGTCTGGAATATTATTTACCTGCTATATCTGTTCTAATACGTTAATTAAAATAATGTCTGGCTAAATATTTATTACCGGTATGTAAAGTGATATAACTGAGGGAATCTTGTAATGCTTTCGACGTAATTTATTAATGAAAATCTATTTATCTGGTTATAATTTCTAATAATTAATTAAACCGTTTTGTAATGAGAGTTGAAAACGATAGAAGTTAGGATCAATAAAAACGAGAGTTTGAGATTTTAACTGGACAGTAGGAGTTAAGCATTAACCTTAAATACAGCGAGAGCGCTTTAAGATTAATTAGTCTTCATTTGTTTTCAAAAATTATTTTAAACTTTAATTGACACAGCGAGAGCACTCACTTAGGTTTAATAATAAGATCGTAATCAATAAACACGAGAGTGTGAAAGGGAGGTTTTTAAACTAATGATTTCTACGGAAAGATATTTTAAATTACGATTCACGTGGATAGTTTACTAGATCCTCGACGTCCGACTGTTACATACCGGTATAATTCTCTCTTAATTCGATTTAATTCTATTTCCCTATTTCCCTTGTCTGATCCTAATTAATCAGATATTAGCCTTAGATTTACGTAGTAACAATTAAGTACCGTAGGTCGATTCTTAGTCCTTTGGGTTCGATAATCTTTAAAGCTACATGATAGACTGTGCACTTGCAGTCATAATCATAGACATGCCGGTTTTGTAGCGATCAAGTTTTTGGGGCCGATGCTGGGGACTAATTTGGTCGATATCGTAATTAACTGTTACGTTGTAGAGACTAAGGTAAATTTAAATTACTTAATTCCCTTTCTGCATGCCAAGTACTCACTCTCAAAGTGAAGACTTAGTGCTGCCAATTTCCGAACCAGAGCGTTTTATCACTGTACCACGTCGATTACGACGGACTCGCACTCTTGTTCCTAATCCTATTTCTAAACCAGTTGAAGAATCCACCATGGGAGAACTGCTGTGTCCTCTCAAGTCTTACGCCATCCCTTCGCAAGCTGAACCACACAATAGCATTGCTGCTCCTGCTATTGAGGCGAACAATTTTGAACTAAAGCCATCTTTGTTGTCAGCAGTACAACAAAGTCAATTTTCTGGGAGTCCGACGGAAGACCCTAATCTTCATTTGTTGTCAGCAATACGCAGACACTGTAAAAGCAAATGGTGTTAGTTCAGAAGCTATCCGACTACGCCTTTTTCCTTTTTTCACTAAGGGATAGAGCTAGAGCTTGGCTCCAGTCTTTACCCGCTAATTCAGTCACTACCTGGAATGAACTGAAGAAAGTCTTCTTAGCACGATATTTTCCACCTTGTAAGACCGCCATGCTAAGAGCCCAGATAAATGGGTTTAGACAAAAAGACAATGAGTCTCTATTCGAAGGGTGGGAGAGATACAAGGACATGCTGAGACTCTGCCCACATCACGGATTAGAAGAATGGTTAATTATCCATACCTTTTACAATGGTCTCCTATACAACACGAGACTTACAATTGACGCCGCCGCAGGGGGCGCACTGATGGACAAAGCATATACCGATGCATATGCACTTATCGAGAGTATGGCTGAAAATCATTATCAATGGGGAAGCGAGAGAGCTCCGTTAGAGAGAACTTCTAGTGAGAAATCTTCAACGAAGAGTGGTATGTACGAGATAAGCAGCCTTGACCGTGTTAACGCCAAAGTCGATGCCCTAACTCAGAAGATCGAAAAACTGACTGTAGCACCTGTAGCCGCCGTGTCTGCTGTAGCCCCCAATTGCGAAATATGCGGGATGTCTGGATATGCTGCCCCCGAGTGCCATATTTTGGCAGGAGTTTCCCTTGAACCAGTAAACTATGCTCAAGGAAACCCTTACTCAAACACATATAACCCAGGATGGAAAAATCACCCCAATTTTTCGTATAAGAACAATAATGCTTTATATGCGCCTGGACAAGCACCTAGTATACTACCTGGATATCAAAAGGCACCCTTAGCTGCTCCTAACGTCCCTAGGAAATCTAACCTAGAATTAATGATGGAAAATTTCATAGCCACTCAAACTTAGACTAATAAGGACTTCCTAAACTAAAATGTACACACCAATGAGAAAATCAAACAGTTGGCAACTAAAGTAGACGCGTTAGCCACTCACAACAAGATGCTTGAAACACAAATCTCTCAAGTGGCACAACAACAAGCACCTACTGTCGCACCTGCCGGGACGATTCCTGGACAACCACAACCGAATCCGAAAGGACATGCTCATGCTATTATTATGCGAAGTGGTAAAGAGATGGATGAACCAACTGACCCTCGACTTAAAAACCATGCTATGTTCCAAAGCCCTAGTAAATCAACTGAGGAGGAAAGTGGACCCAAGGATAGACCAAGTAACCCAAAAGAGAAAGAGGACAAGGAAGGCGAGACGAAGGAAAAAGAAGCGCCATACGTACCTCCACCTCTCTATAAACCACCTATCCTATACCCTCAAAGATTCGAAAAATATAAAAGCATAAGGCAGTTTATGAAATTTGTCAAACTTCTTAAATAGTTAAACATTACAATTCCTTTTTCAGAAGCTATTACACAAATGCCCTCATATGCTAAATTTCTCAAAGAGATCCTATCAAATAAGAAAAAGATAGAAGACAATGAGACCGTAACACTCACTACCGAATGTAGTGCGATAATTCAAAATAAAATGCCACCTAAGCTAAAAGACCTATGGAGTTTCTCCATACCCTACGAATTTCATAATTATGGAGAAACTAAAAGACCGCATCGGACAGTTTTACATCCCTACGAATTTCATAATTATGGACATAAAGGAAGACGTCAATACCCTTATAATCTTAGGAAGACCGTTTCTGGCCACTGCTGGAGCTATTATAGACGTAAAGAAAGGCAAGATGACATTCAAAGTAGGTGAAGAGAAGGTCGAATTTATTCTAACACAATTCCTTCAAGCCCCAACTATAGAAGATACATGCTATCTAGGGGACATTATTGATGAATGTATAAGAGAGATAGGATTATCAGAATAATCTTACTCTGATGTTATAAAGATTCCAATGCCCCTTATTTTCGAAGATGACAATTGGCGTTCAGAATATCGAGACGATAGCTTAAGAGAATGCTTAGCTTTAACACCCAACCATATGCCTTGCCCTAAGAAACCAACATTGAACCTTAAACCATTACCTAAAACTCTTAGATATGAATTCCTAGACAATGAGCTCAAAAGACCAGTAATAGTCAATGCAGAGTTAGGAGGAACAGAGACTGAAAAACTGTTACAAGTGTTAAGAAAATACCCATCTGCGTTAGGATATAACATTGTCGATCTTAAAGGAATAAGTCCTTCCATATGTATGCATCGCATCATGGTGGAAGAAGATTGCAAAACCTCTATGGAACATCAAAGGAGGATCAGCCCAATCCTGAGCACAGTAGTTAAAGATGAAGTCACCAAACTTCTAAATGCAGGAATTATATATCCAATCTCTGATAGTCAGTGGGTAAGTCCGGTCCATTGCGTACCAAAGAAAGGAGGCATAACATTTCCCATAAATAAGTCTGGCGAATCTATCGCTGAAAGAGTGGTGACTGGTGCGAGGATGTGTATCGATTATCGTAAATTGAACAAGGCCACGCGGAAAGACCATTTCCCTCTTCCATTTATTGACCAAATGCTCGAACGTTTAGCAAAACACTCTTACTACTGCTACCTGGATGGTTACTCAGGATTCTTCCAAATCCCAATTCACCCTGATGACCAAGAGAAAACAACCTTCACGTGCCCTTATGGAACATTCGCTTATAGACGAATGCCGTTTGGATTATGTAACGCCCCTGCAATATTTCAGAGATGCATGATGTCAATTTTCGTTGACTACATAGACAAAATCATTGAAGTCTTTATGGACGACTTCTCTCTATGTGGGGAAGATTTCGAGGGATGCCTTTCAAATCTAAAAAAAGTATTGGACAGATGTGTACAAGTTAACCTCGTCCTAAACTGGGAGAAGTTTCATTTTATGGTTAAACAAAGAATTGAACATGGACATTGAAAATTCTGGTAGGACAGACTCAAAATGTCATACGCAATGTCATGACACCTTTTTTGTCATCAGCTTAGCTGAGGCAGTACATACAGATCCCCCGAATTTTGATTACTTCTTACATTCAGAAGTCCATGAGTGCCGGGATCATATTAGTTCAGTTAACACAAATAACTCTGCTTTGTAGAGATTTTGTGACACCACAGTCATTCAACCAAACACTGATGTCATGCACGATGTTATGACATCCAAACTGGACAAACAAATAAACAACGCAGAAACATAAACAACACACCATTTTGTTCACCAAGTTCAATTCTAACTAACCTACTCTGGGGGCAACCAAGCCAGGAAGGAAATCCACTATCAGTAGTCTTAATTTGAAGCTAAACTCCCCCGTTTACAACTTCGCACTTAAACCCTACCCAATGCAATCTCTACCTAGGTTCTCCCTAGATATGGAATATCTCCATTCCACTCCCCATCATAGCAAAGATGTCTAGCAGTCAACAACTCAGCCACTGCATCGACAACCTAATTCCCAACACTCTAAACACAAATAAACACAATATCAACTTGAAGTTGCTTACAAGCTTCCTCCAAGAACAACCATTCACTCATTGCTTCATAGCTTCTGAGTGATTACACTAAACCTCTCACCTACAGGCTTTGAGGCACAAATCAGTGACAATCCCACACACCGGGTGGTTCACCTACACGGCTAACCTTCGAGACTACATCTTCCTAGCTCTGGCTATTAGCTCTACAAAATTAGGTTACAAAGGTTTCTATTTATAACCTGATCCCAGTTGGACTTGGGCTTACAAATCGCAACACTTTTGCTATTACAAGTATGTAGAAAATATTCTGCTACAAATAAGGTCTTTTAATCATAAGTTTCATAATTTATCTCCTAAATTAGAAACCGTTGAATCTTCAATCATTAGATTTGATTCTTCAATATTCTGACTTGATTCTTTGACCTTTAAATATGCACCACATAGGATTACATAATATTCATAGAATATTCTGTGTCTGTTAAGTACAAACTGAGTCTTTCTTCCTCAGTTTTGCAGGCGCGATGTCATGGTTGAAGTCATGACATTCCATATAACATCTTGCTTTAGTACCTGTTTTGTTATTTTCATATTTGCAAGACTTATACACTATTACTTTCAGCTGCTATTATGTTTTAGCCAAGCATTGATGCTAATAAGACAATTCTACATAGCAAAACATCAACAATCTCCCCCTTTGGCTTATTTTGGCTAAAACTTACATTGATCAAGAGCAACTGCTTCAACTTTCAAGACATCAGGAAGAACAGTCTTTTACATTCTCAGAAATTGGACTTATGTTCTTCACTGCTTAACCACATCATAACATCTTCATTTCACTCTGTCTTCAGATCTTCCTTTGTTTCTTTTGACAGTAGCAAAATCAGCATGCTATGTACCATCTCTCCCCCTTTTTAGCCATAATATGACAAAGCTTGAACCAATGTCATACCTTTGAAGTTCAAAACCTTCTTGCAACACTCGTACATGAGGAGGACGACGGATGGTGGCCTTTGTCTGCAAGGACTATTGGTGACAATATGAAAACCCATTCCTTCTAGCTCGAGGTCCAAGATTAAGCTTGAATGAGTTTCTGCCATCCTTCCTTGTAACTCAGAACACAAATCACAATTGTGTTCATAACTCAGATCACAAATCACAATTAAAATGACTCCATTATAGAAGGCTGAATAAGGAGAAACATTTTTGTTGTTATTTATGAAATACCACTGGTAGAGACACATGATTTCTCCATCCTGTGATTTTCTGGACTGGTTTTGGTAAATGCATCCATCATAATACCAAACCTGCACGCACCCAACACGAACACTCACGAAACACATCTTGAGAGATTTGATATCTGAAGCCTGTTGCGAATATGCTAATTTATAGCCATTTGAGATCATAGGTAGTAACGATGGTCTTTGGTCTTGTTCAATGGTCAACCGATTAAATAGGAAACAGTTCCAAAAGCAATTACTCTTTCCCAAGCAGTTTTTGACTGTTTTCTTCTGATAGGAGTTATCTTTAATCCAGCGCATGCATAGTCATTGATGGAACTTTACACCGGCCACTGACTAGAAAAGATAAGCCCACTGCAGTTTTCCTTGTTTGACCCTAAAGAACCAATGTCTTTAACCATGTCATGACAGCCTTTCAGACATTGTCCCTCTTTTACCCCTTAAGCACAACGCTCAAGATTCTTTTAAGAGATTTTGACAGATCTTCTATGAACCAAGAAATAGATCTCCCACTTACTCTACTGACTCACTAGTCATAGACTTCTGTTGTTACGATTACCTTTAGACTGTTTACTGCAACTGTGAAGAGCCTTCCACCACTTGTTGAAGCATGCAGCCATTAACCAGATAAAGAATTGTGGATACCAGATGCACATGGTTGGATTCAACCATTCCCAGATAACTGACTGTAATGATACATCTTGTTATATAAACATTTTCATAGGAAACTCCCTCTAACTGAGTTGAAGAAGCTTCTGCTGACTTGGAACATCTTCATTAAGATCGTAGAGTATAACAGACCAAGATAATTTTCTAGAAGTATATCTTGAACTAAGAAGTCACTCCCCCTATCTGAGATAGTCTGAGCTTCCCCAATGGAATAAGTTTGAAATGATGAATGAAAAATATAAGACTCATCTTAATATCTTCAAGAGCAGCACCCTCTGTTCAACAATCCTGCTGAACACACTCACTATAGCAAATTTGTTCCTTAAAAAAATACTCACATCATAAATTGGATGTTATAACGTCTTGTATAACATTAGTATACAACTAAGCTGTTTAGTACATCCCATTAACTCCACTTCTCTTTCTGCAACAGATTCAAGTCTACCACCTTGTCTTCACCTGAAATAGTCAACTAATGACCCTCTGACACTAGATGTTTCCATAGAAAGGTTGCCACAGACTCAACATAAAGAACAGCCACTTCTTTCACTGTTGATCATTACCCTGCCATGTTTCATCAGATCATGGTCTGCTAAGACAAATTGAGCTCCTCCTTGATTGAACTTAGAAGAATCCTCTTTTATCTTTAGCTATGTTGATCATCTCACCAAACTTCTGTCTTCATAGTCATACTCACTAAGGAAGTTTTCATCATGAAAGTAAACACGTATTGCCAGAACATGTTACAATCACCAAGATCAGAATTTGCCCATTCTAATCCACATTAAGTTAGAACTGTCACTTCAGACATTAATGCAGCTTCTTCATTCTTCACATATAGTGATGTTGTGACATCACACAAGCCATTAGTTTATCATAGATAGAATCTCATTCATTCCTCTGAGTGTTCCTCTTCCTACACTGGTTGATGTCTTGTCTTGCTTCATTCTCCCGCTGAGAATTATAACATAAGGATATTTTGAATGATTGTCCTTACCCTTGAAGCATTCTTCATTTGGAACTTTCCACTCTTTCCAAGTTTGGAATCCTTCATTTGCTAGCTACACAAGATCCAGACTGCCACTTCTGTACCTTGAAATAGAAGAAACTTTTGAATGGCCATGAACTTGTCTTTAACAGATAGGTCTGAACCTAAAGTTTACAGACAACCATTGCCCTTCTTAATGCTTAAGAAAAGATAACACAGAACTACAATTGATACATAGTTCAAACCAGACCATGGATACTTTATACACGTACTTAGCTCGCGATAGAGTATATGAGTCTTGTATTCATGCTGTACATTCAATAAGTACTAAGTCTCTCGTCAAAGTACCTATTAGACACTCAGATAGAATTTACTGCTCAGACCAGATCCTTCTAAATGATTTCTTCTTCATATATAAGAGCATTCTTCTTGGAAATGATGTTTCAACATCAGTTATGACATCATTTATTGAGGCTTTTAGGATCTCACACTCATAATCCTTTTTATGTATCTTGAGGAAAGACAGAGAAAGCATGACACACACCATCAACTCAGCTACACGTCAGTCATGATTTAAGGGATAATATATGCCATATCTCAATAAACTTTTCTTCAGACTTTCATTCTTATTTTGAGATAATGGATGTCACAATCTGTACCTACAGAGGAGATTTCCTCAATAAGGTTTCTGGAACAGATTTAATTATGACATATCACTTGAAAACACCTCAGATTCTTCACAGCAATCTGATTCCCTTAAATCATCACACAATATTCAAAACCATATTTCACTGTAATAGAGATACAGTATTCAGTTTTCACCATTAACTGTTCTATGGTTAAGAAAACAGTCCACATATCTCGTTTCTTTGATCATAAGAGAATACCAGATATAAGCTCATCTTGAATTCTTCATACAGGTCTTAAGAAAAATTGAATGAATTCTTTTACTTGCACTGAGCTTTACTCCCATATATATGCCCGAAATAAACTAACAATTGGGATGGAAGGTTCAGTTGATTGTATTCTGACAAATCAACACACAAGGCAGATGTCTCCTCTTCCAGATCAGGAGTAGGTTCCAAACGAATGTGCTTACACTACATTAGTTTAGGACCAAAACATATGTTCTTCAACTGGTAGCTGCATACCAGTTCTTAATGTCCCAACATCAGAGAGGACATTTGTTCCTCCTTCTAGGAACACCTCAACCTTGAAGATTTCAAGGTCCACACTTGCAGATAATTATCAATATCATCGATCAGTTGACATTCATCAGCTATAATAAACCATGTTAGTATGAGTGGACTTGAGAGGATACTCAAGTATCTTTGACACTTTAATTATAGCTGTCAATACCCGCCATACATTCTGTTGAACCTTCATAACCCTAGGGTCTCTCAGAGACTATGCAGCGGAAAAATAGTCATATATCAACAGAATTCACACAATGCTTACTCTACTAACCAGTGGTAAGCATGACAACCAAGGATTGAAGCTGAACAATCCAACACACAAAGAGCTAACCGATGTTTTGACAAAAAAAAAACAGTTAAGCACAAAGGTTACCTTATCATTAACTTCACTCCCGCATGAAGTTTTTAATATTCTTCTTCTGTACTTTGCTATATGTTGAATAGATCAATAAAAATTCTTCACTCCCGCATGAAACCTTTGGATATCCTTGAATCCAGCAACACCATCTTCTCTTACCAAGAGTATTTTGATCAGATTGGTTTAGTCTACCACACATAGGTCCATCCTCCACTTCTAGAGACCATACAATATGAACAGAACTGTTCAAACAATCTTCTACCTTCAGCAACCAGAAAATATTCCTTATGGATCTCATCCAGAAATAGACAGGATGCCGGCTCTGATATCAATTGAAAATTATAGTAGGAAAAACTCAGAATGTCATACGCAATGTCACGACACCATTTCTCTCATCAGCTTAGCTGAGGCAGTACATAGAGATCCCCCAAATTTTGATTACTTCTTACATTCAGAAGTTCATGAGTGTCAGGATCATATTAGTTCAGTTAACCCAAATAACTCTGCTTTGCAGAGATTCTGTGACAGCACATTCATTAAACCAAACACTGATGTCATGCACGATGTTATGACATCCAAACTGGACAAACAAATAAACAATGCAGAAACATAAACAACACACAGAATTGTTCACCCATTTCGGTTCTAACTAACCTACTCTGGGGGCAACCAAGCCAGGAAGGAAATCCACTATCAGTAGTCTTAATTTGAAGCTAAACTCCCCCGTTTACAACTTCGAACTTAAACCCTACCCAATGTAATCTCTACCTAGGTTCTCCCTAGATATGGAATATCTCCATTCCACTCCCAATCATAGCAATGATGTCTAGCAGTCAACAACTCAGCCACTGCATCGACAGCCTAAATCCCATCACTCTAAACACAAATAAACACAATATCAACTTGAAGTTGCTTACAAGCTTCCTCCAAGAACAAACATCCACTCATTACTTCACAGCTTCTGAGTGATAACACTAAACTTCTCACCTACAGGCTTTGAGGCACAAATCAGTGACCATCCCACACACCGGGTGGTTCACCTACATGGCTAACCCTAGAGACTACATCTTCCTAGCTCTGGCTATTAGCTCTACAAAATTAGGTTACAAAGGTTTCTATTTATAACCTGATCCCAGTTGGACTTGGGCTTATAAATGGCAGCACTTTTGCTGTTACAAATATGCAGAAAATATTCTGCTTCAAATAAGGTCTTTTAATCATAAGTTTCCTAATTTATCTCCTAAATTAGAAACCATTGAATCTTCATTCTTCAGATTTGATTCTTCAATATGCTTACTTGATTCTCTGACCTTTAAATATGCGCCACATAGGATTACATAATATTCATAGAATATTCTATATATGTTAAGTACAAACTGAATCTTTCTTCCTTAGTTCTGCAGGCGCGATGTCATGGTTGAAGTCATGACATTCCATATAACATCTTGCTTTAGTACCTGTTTTGTTCTTTTCGTATTTGCAAGACTTATACACTATTACTTTCAGCTGCTATTATGTTTTAGCCAAGCATGGATGCCAATAAGACAATTCTACATAGCAGAACATCAATAGACATGTCGTCTCCGAAAGAGGGATTGAAGTCGATAAAGCAAAGATCGAAGTTATAGAGATCCTCCAACCCCCAAAAAAAGTTAGAGAAATACGAAGCTTCTTAGAACACACAGGTTTCTACAGACGATTCATAAAGGACTTTTCTAAGATCTCTAAACCTCTAACCAACCTCTTAATAAAGGACGTCGAGTTTAATTTCAATGATGAATGTTTAAAAGCCTTTGAAGTACTAAAGACAGCCCTTATATCTGCACCCATAATGCAACCACCGGATTGGAGGTTACCATTTGAAATTATGTGCAATGCAAGTGACTATGCCGTAGGAGCAATCTTAGGCCAAAGGAAAGATAAGAAACTCCAGGCAATATACGACGCAAGTAGGACCTTGGACCCTGCCCAGATGAATTATGCCACAACTGAAAAAGAACTCTTGGCCGTGGTCTTCACGTTAGATAAATTTTGTTCCTATTTGATAGGAGCAGAGATAATAGTCTACACCGATCATGCAGCCATTAGGTATCTACTAGCTAAACAAGATGCAAAACCTAGACTATTAATGTGGATCCTACTGTTGCAAGAGTTTGATTTAGAAATCAAGGATAAAAAAGGAGCCGAGAACGTAGTAGCTGACCATTTATCTAGGACGGAAGGTCTTAAACCTGAAGAAACACCAATTAACAACGATTTCCCTTATGAACGCTTGATAGCACAATTAGAATCCGAAAGCGATACATTGGAATAACCTAAAGCGCAAGTCGAAGCCGTTAAAACGTTAAACACAGAAACCACACTGCCGTGGTATGCTGACTTTGTCAATTACCTAGCGGCGGGAGTTCTTCCTCCTGACATGACTTATCAACAAAAGATGAAGTTCTTCCACGATCTTAAACAATACTATTGGGATGAACCTTTACTATTTAAGAGAGGCGCTGATGGATTTTTCCGCCGATGTGTTCGGGAAGAAGAAATAGAAAGCATAATACATCATTTCCATGATGCCCCTTACGGTGGGCATGCAAGCACATCAAAGACGCGCGCAAAGATTTTTCAAGCTGGTCTCTTTTTTCCCAACCCGTGGAAGGATGTTCACATCACTGTTAAGAATTGCGACCGCTGTCAATGCACTGGAAACATATCTAGGCGAGATGAGATGCCTCAAAAGGGTATTTTGGAAGTAGAAATCTTTGATGTGTGGGGAATCGATTTTATGGGACCTTTTCCATCTTCTTTTGGAAATAACTACATACTTATTGCTGTCGATTACGTGTCTAAATGGATAGAAGCTATCGCCTCAGCAACAAACGATGCACAAGTAGTAATTAAGCTGTTCAAAAACATAATCTTCCCGAGATTTGGTATACTAAGATTGGTTATCAGTGATGGAGTATCCCACTTCATATCCAAAATCTTCGAAAAACTTTTAGTAAAGTATGGAGTCCGACACCGTGTAGCTACACCTTACCACACACAAACGAGTGGACAAGTTGAAGTCTCGAATAGACAAATTAAGCAAATACTTGAAAGGACCGTTACCACATCTAGGAAGGATTGGTTGTCTAAGCTACACGAAGCATTGTGGGCATATAGAACCGCCTACAAGACACCTTTAGGAACCACACCTTTCAAATTAGTGTACGGTAAATCATGTCATTTACCAGTAGAACTCGAGCACAAAGCTTACTGGGCCATAAAGACCTTAAATTTAAGTTACACTGCCGCAGGCGCAAGGAGACTATTAGATATCAACGAATTGGAAGAGATTAGATTAGATGCCTACGAGAATGCTAAGATCTACAAAGAAAGAACAAAGAAGAGGCACAATAACCACATCTCTAGGAAGGAATTCAACGTAGGAGATGTGGTGCTATTGTTCAATTCTCGACTTAAGCACTTTCTAGGAAAACTTCGTTCAAGATGGTCTGGTCCATTCGAAGTTACTAAGGTATTTCCGAGTGGCGCTGTCGAAATTAAAGGAAAACCAAGCGATAACTTCATTGTAAACGGGCAACAATTAAAACATTATCACATTGTTGAAAACAAATACTGTACTGATAGTCGTAAGCTCGTAGAGTTAATCGTCGAGTCGGAAAACTAACCGTCGATTCGTCGAGCTTGCGACGTTAAACAGAGCGTTTTCGTGGGAGACAACCCACCTTTTAACTTTAACTTTCTTTTAAATTGTTTTAACTTTAATGTTTTATTAAAAATCATTTTCTTTTTATTCTAAATTTATTTTTCAAAATACTAACTCCATTTGTTTTAAATGATACTAACTTAAAATTCATTCTGATTTTAAAAAATTTCCAGGGTACTAACCTCTTTTCTGACTTTAGAGATGGACTTTACTAATGATATGGTAGTTAATTTTGGGAGTGAGGATCAGCAGAGAAGTTATGAGATTTTGGCACAGCATGCGTTGGGGTTCACCACTTTTTCACATGATGCGACTCTGACTGTTCTAGGTATCAGGGAAAGTGTGCACTTTATGCTTCATCAGATTGGTTGGGGAGATATCCTTACCATCCGTACACCCACTTTTTGCAACCTGACTTTAGAGTTTCTGAGTTCCCTTCGATATGAGCCTAGACTTGGATTAGGATTCAATAGAGGAAGAGTTTCATTCACGCTGTTTGGATTCACCTACCGTTTCACCACCCGTCAGCTGGCCGAGTTACTAGGATTTCCTAAAAGCATGGATGCTTTAATTGAAGTTGATGATGAGTACTTCCCTGATAACATAGTTGACTACTTTTGGAGTACTATATCTGGTAAAGATCAGAATGATCTACGAGTCTCTTCGGAAATCCACAATCCCGTCATTAGGTATTTCCACATGATACTAGCTTTTACTCTTCTTGGAAAACCTTTATGTGATACCTCGGTGACTAAGGATGAGCTGTGTATCATGATGTGTGTTTTTCAATCCAGTCCAGTTGTAGGAGTATCGTTCATGCTTTCTAGGATGGTCGTTCTAGCCCAAGACACCCTTGGTCCTATCCTTGTAGGTGGTTTAGTCACTAAAATCGCCTGTGCCCTGTCCTTAAGAGCACCGCTTGCTAGATTGATTCCTTATTGAGGATTCCATTCCATGGACGTCGAGTTTTGCTTCAACAAAAGACTGATAAGAAATTATGATTCTCCACCTTATCAGCTTTTAGTGAACTATGAGCTTGTTCATCATTTTGCCTTACCTTGCATTAGGTTCACAAGTGTGCAAAAGAAAGAAAACTGGTTATATGACTTGGAAGGACAAGGTGAAAGTGATCCCGAGAAGGAAGAAAGTGATCCGATGACACTGCCTGGCTACCACGATATTGATGTTATACCTGATGAAGATGTGCCTATGTTTGAGCATACTGCTGCAATTGAGATCCTTCGGAACGATGCTGCTGTACTTCGTATTGACTTAGGGAAACTCCGATGAGATTTCCACGAATTTATGGATTTGGTCACGGCAAATCTAGACAGTTTATATCAGCATTTTTAGTCTGTTCCTGCTCCAAAAAGTGGCTAATTGAAGACCTTTAGTTTAGATTTCTAACTCTTACATTTTGACAATGAGGACATCGTCTAGTTTAAGTGTAGGGGAAGGAAATATTTAGTTAGGATTTCCCGTTTTTAATAGTTTTATTTTTCAGTATTTCATTTTTAGTATTTCAATTAGTTAGTATTTTAATTTTCAGACAGATTTTAATTCAAAGTATTTTGGTTTTAATGAAATTCAGCAGTTTTCCTTATTCTGGTTTTTATTCTCCTCTGCTATATTTCCTCTGCCATACTTCTACTCTGTGTGCATTATAATTGCTGCTAATATTTGCTACTAAGTACTGTTATTATTAGAGATAAATCCTGCTGCAGTGCTGTATCTGCTTAAACAAAATTTACACTGCTACCTATACACTGCTACTACTATAAATTTTCACTAGTATAGGCTAGATTTAATTTATTATGGCTACTGAGTTTATATACACTCAGCTTCATACTTTGACTACTAGTAAAAACTATTTATGCCAATTGATGTTGGTCCCATAGAATTGTATGCACCATGGTCAAAAAGCCAGAAAAGAATCTCTGCACACAACTAAAATGCTGAACAACACACATATGTGTTATGTTTTTTCTGTCTCACGCATGCATGCATGCATGCCGTCTGTCATGGAGGGGCCCACGCCGACCGTCACAACCCCCAAAGTGACGTTCGTCACTTCCTTTAAATGCAGAAACGTATTAGCTTGCGTTCTCACTTCAAATTTTTCCAGTCTGCTCAAACTTCCTCCACTGAGTACTCATTTACTCCACTCTTTTCATCTTCCTTCAACTCTCTCATTTATTTCCATTTACCACCCATTCAATTCACTTCCAACCTTCACATTCCTATAAATTTCACTACAACAGAGCCATAAACATCAATCCTTCTGCTACCTCTTTTACAAATTTTTCACACCCTCTGCAGAGTAATTGCTATGGCCAATCTAAACCAACAAAATAAAGGAGAAGCCGAACTCCCAGGTGTTATTTTCTGGAATAGAGAAGCGGGTGAAATTCAATGCACGCGCTACTGAAGTTTCTCTCAGAGAGGGGTGATGTCAACAAGATTCGCCCATGTAGAAAGTCTGCAAAGTTTGTGGCTGTTCAACAACGGTGTGCGAATGTTGCTCAATAAAACTGGTTTATCATTCGTAAGCACACTGAACTTGCCCACATACGAGGCGTTAACCTTGGAATTTCTAAGTTCGTATATTTACAACACACCTACCGACGCTTCCCACAATCTCATCGAAACCGCTACCTTTCGACTATTTAACCGAGAGTACACCATGAATAAAGACAACTTAAGTGCGATCTTTCAATTTACACGTGATGAGCGAGTCAATTATAGAATTCCGCCTGAGCTTGACTGACAAAGAACATCGAATGTTGTATGGCAAAGAGTGTCCGGTAACGAAATTGTCGCTTCCGACATGCGCTTTTATTCTCAAATTCATAATCATGTCATGCGTTACTTCCACCGCATCTTAGCCAACACGATCTTTGGAAGGACCAACAACAACAAAGTCAATGCCAATGAGTTATACTTCTTTTATTGTGCTTTTGCCAACCATCGGATCAATGCCGGTACCTTCCTCATGTCTCACATTCAATCTGTCGTGTCATGAGAAGGAAACACACCATTTTGTGTAGGATGGCTTGTTACCGGTATAGCTCGAGCCCTCGATCTAAACGATAGGCTACAAAATCTGTCGTCTTTACCAGCTATTTTTATGGATATCAGCAACTACAAAGCTGGTCGCCTCATCAAGGCAAGACAGGACGGAAGATTCAACCTCATGGTACGAAACAAGGAAGCTCGCAGTGTAATATTGCCAAACAACGAGATCACTAGAATAGACCGCAGAAACAACTAGCTCTATGATCTTGACGCACCTGCTCCTGCTGAGAACATACAAGATAATCAGAACAATGCAGATAATGTTGATCAAATCGAACAGGAAATGGATCAACAAGAGCCTTAGCATGATGAAGACCCCCAACCTAATCCTGAAAATGTTGCTGGATCATCTGGACATCAACCCCAAAGAAGGAATCACCCAGTAACACTAGATGACGTGTATAGAGAGATGATGCACAACCACGAGGAAGAAAGTCAGTATCATCAGAGGATTGAAGTGGGGCATAATGAAATGATGACGCTGATGCGTCAGATGCAAAGAGATCAACACGATTATGCATATTGGAATGATCAAAGCATTGCAGCCCTCACGAAGGAAATGCATTGTTTGACATACCGTGTTGAAGGCTTACATGATTATATGTATCATGTTGGGATAGTTCCGCCTAGAGACGTCGAGGGAGGACGAAAGGGAGGTAGAGAACGTACCTGAGCCCGAGCGCGAGGAAGAGGAAACGAGGAGTGAGTTTTAACCATTTCTACCACACATAGTCGCATTGAGGAAAACGCAAAGTTTAAGTGTGGGGGAGGAAGCTTGCTGCTTTTCTTTATATTCTCGGTAGATTTAAATTTCCAGTATTTCTAGTTATTACCCTAAAAAAAATATTTTACTTTTCTGTCCTATCCATGTACTTTAAGTTTATATATGCGAACATCTTTCCGTTTGTCGAATTCTCCATCCACTTAAACCATAAAATCTTTTTATATGCATAGCCTGACACGCACGAAAAGTACAAGGACACACAATTTAGAGATATGTTAGAAACTGAAGCACTATTAAACAAAATTGCTACAGTCTTGACACTCTAGAACCCCGAATTATGCAAGATCGATTTGAGTACCTATTATTCCAAATCTTTAACCTCTAGCTTTAAAGTAGCTTCGATTAGTTTATTCAGCAGTCGGCACCGTCTTAAACACAAACTACGTAGAGAGCCGATGAATATAAGTGAATGATCCTGAAAAAAATTTCAGTTAAAAATTAAAAGATTACACCGACTAAGCTAGGTGACCCTCACTCGGTCATTTAACCCATAGGATGTGTATCACGCGGATTACAATAAAGAAGCCTATTGTTGGTTGGTTCAAAAGTATCTGGTATTGAACTTGGTAGGGCAAATTACGGTTCGATCCCCCGCAGCTTACAATTGGTAAAAGAAGTGGGTACCACAAAAATGTGCCAGAGCCCCGTGTTAATAAGGATCAGAATCACTAACCGGTTACTCTACTATGTGCGTGTGAAGATAAAGGGCTTAATGTGATCGCGCTAGAATGAAAATAGGTAAAAATTGATGAAAAGGATCTAGATGAGCTATAATAGCAAGATTCGAATTGGTTTGCATAAGTTGGAGTTGTCTAGTGTCACAATTGTATCTCTGGTGTTCCTGTTAAGCTTCTGTATCTCTAACAAAGTTTCACTGCAACCGCGTATGGATCGAGATGATTGTCATGCTTATGTATTTGAACCATGATTAAACTATTTTTTTTATTTTTCTGATTGTTTGCTTGAGGGGAAGCAAAGTTCAAGTGTAGGGGAGTTTGATAACACGAAAACGTATCGTATATTTAGCTTAATTTACATGTATTATTTTCCTATTTTATTTCAATTATTTTAGTTTATTTTGTATTATGCTGGTATTTCTGTTTTGTTTCAGGTATCTAATAAATCAAGGCTTGCAAAGAAAATAATCAAAGAAATGAGTCAAAATGAAGAGAAAAAGACTAAAAGGGGTGCTTAAATGACTGGGGGCGCAAACAAGAACAAACAGGCCCACATACCAAGTAGCCCAAAAAGGAAGATGCACGTCACCAAGTGGCCCAAGATGAGTGGCACCCACCAGGCCACGCCGGTCATCGCCCCCTCCTGCCGATCGACACATTCCTTTCTTTAGTGTGTGACGTGAGTCACACACTCACACTCAGAAGAGCATCGTCAACCCTATATTTTCTCCGCCTATTTTTCCTCCGTAAAGTCAACACTGAGACGAAAGAATTCAAGATTCAAGATTCCTAAGGAAACTCTATAAATACCCAACAAGAAGATTTGATGAGGGACAAAGATTTTAACCTACTGTCGTCAAATTTACTTTCTCTGCATTCTATTTCCAGCTCAGTTCAAGTTTTCTTCCCAACCATTTTTTCAGCAATAGATTTCCACACCAGAAATACTATTGCATTTCATTTTTCTTTCAGCTTCAGAATTTAGATTTAGTTTTAGGAATAGAGTTTGTTTCTGCAATTCAATTCCAGTTCCGAATTCAAGATTTGGTACTACCAGATTGATATTTTCAGTTCCGCAATTTAATTCAGGTTTTTGTTTTCAGTATTAATTATTGTTTATTATTTATGCTGTATTGTCAATTTATGTCTGGAATATTATTTACCTGTTATATTTGTCATGATCCGTTAATTAAAATAATGTCCGGCTAAATATTTATTACCGGTATGTAAAGTCATATAACTGAGGGAATCTAGTAATGCTTTCGACGTAATTTCTTAATGCAAATCTATTTATCTGGTCATAATTTCTAATACTTAATTAAACCGTTTTGTAACGAGAGTTAAAAACGATAGAAGTTAGAATCAATAAAAACGGGAGTTTGAGATTTTAACTGGACAGTAGGAATTAAGCATTAACCTTAAATACAACGAGAGTGTTTTAAGGTTAATTAGTCTTCATTTGTTTTCAAAAATTATTTTAAACTTTAATTGACACAGCGAGAGCACTCACTTAGGTTTAATAATAAGATCATAATCAATAAACACGAGAGTGTGAGAGGAAGGTTTTTAAACTAATAATTTATATGGAAAGATATTTTAAATTACGATTCACGTTGATAGTTTACTAGATCCCCGAAGTCCGACTATTACATACCGATATAATTCTCTCTTAATTCAATTTAATTCTATTTCCCTAATTCCCTTGTCTGATCCTAATTAATCAGATATTAGCCTTAGATTTACGTAGTAACAATTAAGTACCGTAGGTCAATTCTTAGTCCTTTGGGTTCGATAATCTTTAAAGCTACGCGATAGACTGTGCACTTGCAGTCATAATCATAGACATACCCATTTTGTCGCAATCACTCTGCTCAAACCCAACTGCATAGGCTTCAAGTTAAAGATGGAGATGGTGATTCTGATGTCTAAGAACTCCAACAAGAGCTTGGATCACTTCCACATGATTTGTATGAAGTGTGTGAATGCTCACTTTCAAGGGATTTCCTCTGGTTTGAAGAACTCACTTCTTCATGGCATGAGAAACTTTAAAACATGAGAAAAGAGGGTGAGTTTGAGAAAGCAAGATTGGAGTTGCTTTGGTGTCCAAGTAAAAATAATCATTACAGATGCATTTGAGTAATTTAATAATTGCAAAATATTCCACTTGAGTAGGTTTGAACATGTTAATATTTTCCCTTTTCTTCTTTTCTCTTTTTTTGTGAATATGTTTGAACATGATTTGGGCTTTTTGAATTTTTGGGCTTCTTGAATTTTTTTTTGTTGAGCTTTTTGCTAATTCCATCAGATTATTTTTTATATGTGGCATGAACACCTTTGAGGAAAGCATGAAGGATTTCAAATTCAAGAATTGATTCTCTGAAGATTGAAGGATTGGTGAATTCAAGAAATTCTTGGAAGCTTTTCATATATTTCTTGTAATTCAAGTTGATTTTCAATTGTCCATGAATAGAATTTTGTTTCTACCTTAGAACTTGTATGGACTTGAAATGTTGCAATCTTGAATGTTGGATAAATCCCTTTGTAATTTGTTTGGAAATTGGAGTTGTTCATGTAAAAGAATTTCATTTGCATTGGTTGAGTTTCCTTTAGAATTTTGACTGAAATTGTTATTCAATCATGAAGTCTGAATATTCTTGAATGATTTTGAATTTATGGATTCCTTGAACTGAATCTTGAATTTGCTTGAATGATTTTGGATCTTGCAAATTTGAATGATCCTTGGTAATTCTTGAATGAAAATTCCTTGAAGTAATGTGTGGCTTGAGTTTAAAGTCTTAAAAAAATTCTTCTATGATGAACTTGAAATGATATTGAAATAAAATTCTTGAATTCATGTTCTTGAACAGAACTTGAAACAATCTTCCAACAATGGACTAAAGATGATATTTTTGCAAGTTGAGGAAATCCTCGTGAATGGTCTTGAACTTGTAATAAAAATCCATACAATTGACATAAATTAATGAAAACCTCCATTAAAATGAAATCATCTTTCCAAGGATAAGTGAATGAATGAGGTCTTGATCATACCTTTAAACCAATGAAAAAACATCTTGGATTGGATGATAATTATGTGAAATCTTAGGGGGATCAAAATTTGGGTATTACATCCGTGAGAGGATGAAAGCTTCTCAGAATCATCAAAAGAGTTATCATGATAAGAGGAGGAAAGAACTTGAGTTTCAAGTGGATGACCATGTGTTAATGAAAGTTACTTCGGTAACCGGTGTTGGTAGAGCTTTGAAGTCGAGAAAGCTTACGCCATGTTTCATTGGTCCGTAACAGATTTCAGAGAGGATAAGTGCGGTGGCCTATCGGATTGCCTTGCCGCCGTTTCATGTGAAGATTCATGATGTGTTTCATGTATACCAGTTGAGGAAGTATGTTTCGGATCCTTTGCTTGTGATTCAAATAGATGATATTCAGGTAAGAGATAACTTGACTATTGAGGGGTCACCAATGCGAATAGAAGGACGGGAAGTGAAACAATTGCGAGGAAAGGAGATTGACTTAGTAAAGATATTATGGGGTGGACCAGCAGGTGAAAGTATAACGTGGGAGCCGGAGGACCAGACTAGAGAGTCTTATCCGTTGTTTTTTCCGTCAGGTCATTTTTTAGGGCAAATATTCTTTAAGTGGGGGAGAGTTGTAACACCCCGAGAATTAGATTCAATTATTTAATTATTATTTGATGTTTTAATGTGATTATGTGACGTGTGATGATTATGTTGATGTGTGTGGGGTAGTTGAAGTAAGGTGTTAATTAGAATAATAATATAAATAGTCTAACTATCATGATTAATAAAATAAAATAAAAGAGATGTAATGAGGAAGAGTTAGTAAGGGAAAAAGAGGAAATTCATAGTAAGGGTCATAAGGCTAACAAGGTAAAGAGGAAAAAAATAGGAGGAATATTATTCGCCGTAGAATTGGAAAAAAGTGAAAAGAAGAGAGAGCTAGGGCAAGGAGAGAAGAGGAGATCAACCGTAGAATTTGAAGAAGGAATCAATTCGGATAATAATCTAAGGTAAGGGGGTTATGCTAATTATTATATTTGATTTAAGGGATCGATAATTGTATGTTGGTTTTGGATTGGGATGTTATGATGAATTGATGATGTTGAGGAATTAACATGATGAATTTTTTGATTTGTGTAATTATGTGATATATGATGTTGTTTCTTGTGTTGGCGAATGGTATCATGATTTAGATTCAAAACCTCCATTAACATGATTTAAAAGGTTTAGGGTTGATGAATAATTGTGTTTTTTTTGTTTAAAATGATTAATACATGTAAAAACTAGGATTATAAACCTTAAATCGCAGATAATTATCGATTAAAATCAGTTTTTGGGCAACGATTGTGTGTGGTTTGATGTAGGTCGTGCAATAATTTTCTGCAGAATCGCAGAGCCCTCTTATCCCACTAGAGCCCGCTTAACGTGCTATTTGAAATAAAATGGATCTTATTACAGTAGGTAGGCCGCTTAGCGCGGTCCCTAAAAAATGAAAATTTATATTTTTGAAAATTGATTGCATCCCGTGTTACGGAGCAGGACTAGTTATTGTGACGATTATTTGACAATGTGACACCCTTGTTGGTGATTTTATTTGATGTTAATTCGTATTATATCGCGAAGACTCCTTCTGGGGTAGAAACATGTTACATTAGTGGTACAAGAGCAGGTTGGTCCAACTTGCAATCACCCAAAATAGTCTTAATTGGTTCACTTAAGAGGGGAAATGACAATAATACCCTTAATTACCTCGTTTTTCCAATTTCTCACAATTAGAACAAGTTACATGATTATAGATAACTATCCTCTAATAACCTCACCAATTAAATATAGTGATAGCTATTAGGTGATAAGTATACCGTGTATTACACATAACTCACAGAAGGAACTTTCTCGAAAGACACTTTAGCTAAAATATTAGTGAGTGAAATTAAAAGAAAAGTTTAGAGAGAGAGAGAGTGTAATTAATTGGAATGAAGAATGTGCAAGTAAGATAAAGTATGAAGTAAGTATTTGGGAATTAGAGACTTAATTCTAGTAGTGGCATCTTTAGAAAATTTTAATTACGTTAAAGGTCATGGACGTAATTCTTAGTTCCTTCAATAAAAACTAATTTGAATCTTTTTCTCCCCATTTTCCCTACATTTCTCTCTCTTTCTGTAAGAAATTGAAATGGAGATCAAAAGAAAATGAGAGTTGGCTAATTTTGGGAGAAAAACAGGAATTGAAGTACTGAGTTCACCATTATCCTTGCTTCCATATGAGAGTTATAATGTGTTCATGGAGAATCAAGTGTCAAAGGACCTGGGGGCATCTTCTCATCATTCTCATCATTGTATAGCTCAATGATTTAAGTTCTAAACCCGAAGAGGTGGGTTTCTTTGTTTAGTTGGGTAGAACCATGTTAAGAGACAAATTACATGTTAGGGAACAAGGGTTTTAATGCAAATCTCTTTGATATGTTTGTCTCTTTCTTATGCTTGACTTCATGTGTTGTTTGGTTTGTCAATACTTGTTATATGCATATGTTTTGTAGTGTTAGGTTACTGATATTTTTTTTCTTTTTTTCCTTCATTTTTTCGTTGTTCGGATAGCTCGCTAACGACCAATGGCCTCTCTAGTAGAACCTTATGTCATATGGAACATTAGCCATTCCTTCCTTATTTTCTAGTTGAACAATGATAAACTTGGTTTGCCCAATTTTAGATTTGTTGGTGCTTGAGTGGGTTTTTATATAGTCTCTAGCTCTGGTTTTTTCGTTTTTGTAAATTTCCGTCTCTATAAAAAAATAGTTAAAACTCTGTGTATGATTGGAAAGTTAGGCATTGTAAAACTCCTATACTTGTATATGAAGGTTCATGGGACAAACCAGTCAATTGCTCTCATCTTAGTGGAAACTTGAACAAAGGAGGAGGTAAATTCATTAAAACTGTTGTAAATTCAATGCCAATAACGAAGTATCAAAACAAGGAACGTATAAAGAACAAGGAAGAAGAAGAAGAAGAGGAACACAATAATTGGTTATAACCGCTATTCTTTTACTTTCTCTTAGAAAACAAGATCACAAGTTTACAAGAATAACAAATAACCCTCTAACCCTAAATTAGAATTTGTAGTATACAATAATGAGAGACTAGTATGCTATTTATAATAAAACCTAACATACTAACTAATGGATTTTTCCACATGGCCCATTACACAAGCTAACTTAATAAACAAGCTAACTTAATAAATTAGGGTTTAAATACTAAAAATTGAATTAACATGCTAACAATTCTAGCATCTTCGACACCACCACGTGAACAAACTTCGACTTCATGCTTAATCCTGTCGAACCAAGAAGCTACCCTTCGATCGTACTAGAGTTTGATCCAATAACTCACAAATCTCCACCTTGGACCAAACTCTACAACATCTAGGAAAAAACTAGCTTTCTTCATGCAGCTTTATCAACTGCATACAATGGTAAAACTTGCAACTCGGTAATGACTTGATGATCATATCAACAACATTGTGATCTTTCAAAATCTTCAGTACTTGGTCTTCTCCATGATCGATTACCCCTTTGATGAAATGCAACCTCACCAAGAGAAAGCAAATTTCTCTTCAAATCAGGAACATACATAACCTTTATTGACTCATCAAGGAGCTTGAATATCACCGATCCAATACTTGCAATCTTACAAGCTTTGTTGTTTCCCAACAATATAGACCCACCATCTTGATCACATAAATCCTCGAGCCATTCTTTGCTTGGAGTTATGTGCTAAGTGCAACCTGAATCCATAATCCACTCCTTATTATAGTCACTGCTCGAAACCACAAGAACATCAGCTGATTTGAATTCATATTGAACAATAGCTGCATTGCCATTATCCTTACCTCTGTGATCTTTCAGGCGTTTAGGGCACACCTTTCTTGTGTGACCCTCCTTCTTATAATAATAGCATCAAATACCAGATGCTTAGCCATTATAAGACTTCAACTGAATTTTGCCCTTCTTCTTGTCGAACTTACCATCCTTTCACCAGAATTTTCCCTTAATGGCCAAACCTTCACCAAAAGTAGAAGGTTTATGCTCCTTTTGTTCGTTCAAGTCCTTAGAATATAGGGCTGATTGAAATTCTTCAAAGGTCAAGGACTCCCTTCCATACAAGAGAGATTCTTTGTAGTGAGCATGTGATCGAGGCAAAGCGCACAATAGTAACAAAGCTTGATCTTCATCATCTATCTTCACATAAATATTCTCAAGATCAAGAATCAGCTTGTTGAACATATCCAACTGCTTAGCTAACACTTTGTCTTCAATCATCTTAAATTAATACAAGGCTTGCTTCAGATAGAGTCGATTTACCAACAATGTGGTCACATTTGTACTTTCAAGTTTCACCCATAACCCTAATATCGTCTTCTCCTATGATACCCATTGGTTAACCTTATCACCAAGGCTCAAAAAAATTGTGTTGTATGCTTTCTCGATCATGGTCGTCTTCTTTCTATTCGTTAACGTAGTATCCATAGTCGCGACTCCCGTTAACCAGTAGAGCTTTCATCTTCAAATGCCACAAACCTAAATCGTTCACTCCGGTGAACTTTTCAATCTCATACTTTGTTGAAGGTATCTTCTCCATGCTCACCCACCAATTTGTTGTGAATTTACTGCCAATAACAAAGTATAAAACAAGGAATGAATAAAGAACAAGGAAGAAGAAGAACACAAGAATTGGTTATAACTGCTATTCTTTTACTGTCTCTTAGAAAACAAGATTACAAGTTTACAAGAATAATAAATAACCCTCACACCCAAAATTAGGATTTGCAGTATACAATGACGAGAGACTAGTATGTTATTTATAATAAAACCTAACCTACTAACTAATGGGCTTTTTCCACAAGGTACATTACACAAGCTAACTTAACAAATTAGGGTCTAAACACTAAAACCTAACTTAACATGTTAAGAACCCTAGCATCTTCGACACCAGCATGTGAACAACCTTCGACTTCATGCTTAATCCTGTCAAACCAAGAAGCTACCATTCGACCGTACTAGAGTTTGATCCAATATCTCACAAAACCAAACCTCTATAAATCTTTGGGGCTTTTCTGTCATCCCTTAACTCTTTACTTTTTGATTATTTATTTTTGTAGTTATTCTATCAATTTGATTTTCTTATTCATACTCCTTTAATGTAGTTGATTTTGAAAAAATAGTTTTAGGTAATAGGGACATAAAAAAAATATTTGTCCCTAATACATTAAAAAAACATTAGTTAAATATTTGAATGAAAAAATAAATTGGCTACAAATTTTTAAAATCTTTTACTACTTATGTTACTTATTTTTTATTTTTTTAGTTTTTAATAAATAAATACAAAACATAGAAAAATATTTGTTACTATTACCTTAAAAAAGATGGAATAATTATTATATTATTAATATAAAGATGTATTAAAAAAGATAACTAAATATAAAAAAGTTTAACCACCCCCAAGTAAAAGACATATAATGAACAAACATATAAATAAAACCATTAAAGTTCAAAAAATATAAAGGAGTTCAAAATCACACTAACGATATATTAAAATTAAAGTTCAATAATCTTAAATATCTCACAACTTAAAGAGAATTGCAATTTTGTGTATATAATCAAATAATCTGTTAAAATGAATAACATAGTTTATGATTATAAAAATGATAAATGATATATCTAACGTTTTTTAGGAGAGATAATTTAGTGAATATGAGTTGGAAAAAATTATAAAATTTCACCAAAATGAGTGCAATTACCCAATATTTTATTATTCAGAAAGATTGTAACACCATACATGAGGCATAATCAAATGATCATGATTAAACAAATGAAACACTTAGAATGGATATTCTCCAGGAATGTTGCCAGCAGGATAATAATTGCAAGAAACAAATGTTCTTCCATCATCACATTTCACTTTGCCACATCCAACACGTTTTGTATTTCTCCAAACCACTTGTTTATAATGACCACATTCACCACCCTCACACACATCTACGTACTAATTATATAGGGGTTTTTCAGCCAACCACAACTTCACCGCATCTACACCATTCAGGTTGCCAGCAATCACTACAACATTCTCACCATACCCGTGAGCTTCTTTGTGTGAGGGGATCACCTTACAGTCCTTATATTATTTGAAATACACGTCAATTTAGAGAATTTTTTTTTTGAATGGTGTACATTCAAGGGACAACATATGCAAAGTTCAATTATAGAAGATTTTTATTTTTGATAAAAATTCAATATCTATTCACTGTAGCGGTGAAATTGGTGAGACTAGAGTCATGGGAAGACTTAGCTCATTTTAAACAGAGTTGCCACCGCGCTTTATTTTTTCCAAAAAGGAATGGGTGAAAGAGCAAATAAAACCCACCAAAGTTTTTAAAATCAAAACTAATAAACTTATCAGAGATCTGGCTACGGAGGGTTTGTTATATAAGGGGAAGGTTTTAAGCACCCCTCGTATCCATGGTACTCCATGGGAACCTCTTTGTTTTGTGTTATTATCTTTTGTTATAAATACCCTTTTTTGTGAAAAATCTATGTGGAAAAAAAACTTGTTTGAAATAGAGGGTGGGGATGGGATGCGAAGTTTTGAAAGTGAGCTCGATAGGATATCGCATCTTAGGCCTACATACCCCTTAGGTGGAATAGGGAAGTCAGAGCTTTTGTAGTTCCTCTTAAAAAGGAAAAAAGGGGGCCAAAGTGGCCAAAATCTTTTTGGGTGTGAACTTTAAAATACTCACAAGTTTTTAAAAGATGGTTAAGCTTTAAAATACTTAACAAGTTTAGAAGAATATTAGGCTTTAAAATACCTAATAAGTTTAAAAGGTTAATCTTTAAAATACTTAACAATTTTTTAAAAGGAATTAGGCTTTAAAATACCTAATAAGTTTTAAAAGGTTAAGCTTTAAAATACTTAACAATTTTGAAAAGGGAATTAGGCTTTAAAATACCTAATAAGTTTTAAAATGTTAAGCTTTAAAATACTTAACAAATTTTAAAACTAATCAAAGAAGGACCAAGCTTTAAAATACAAGGTCAATGGGTTAAGAGAAGTTTCACCGGGAATAATTCATCTCTTAACACCAATGTTTAAAAACTAGATCAATGGATCAAGAATAGTTTCACCGGGAATAATTCTATTCTTATCAAGGTTTCAAAACAAAAGGGTTTTGGCTAAGCTTTAACAATACTAAACCATAAACAAGTGAAAAGCTTTAAAATACTTAACACAAAAGTAAAAGAGATTGGAAATGAATTTAAGTACCTTGTCAATTTAGTCAATATCATTACCATCCTTTGGATAAAACATCAAGCTTAAACAATTAACAATAAATACCTCATGTATGTACAAGAACAAACAAGTGAGTGTTAACAAGCAAGAGATGGATGTATCTAAGCCCTTGGATTCAAATCATGTATGAATGATTAATGTGATGATTAAACATTGGGTTAGATAAAATAATAACAAGTACAAATCACTTGGATATAAAATCAACAAGTATATATACAAGAAAAGGTTTAACATTTAAGTACAAAGCATGGATTAGAAAATCAACAAGTGTGTACAAAGATAAACATGGATAAACACAGATCAACATATTGCAATTTTTTTGGTTAGGGTTTTAAACCTAAGGTTTTTTAAATTAGGGTTTTGATTTAGGGTTTCTAAAGAAGTACCTAGACCTAATTGATTTTAATTGTTAAATACCAAATTCTTTAAGAGAATTGGTCTAAGGGTACATGGGAAAGTCAATGACATTCTAACCTAACCCTAAACAAGTATTTACAAGAATATACTAAGTCACTTTAGAAAAATATTCAAAAGGAAACAAATTTTTGTAGATTTTTCTTATATTAAAAGACTTGTTTTTTGATTAATTTTTAAATGATGATAAAATAAATATTTTTGTGATTTTTAACATGGTATAAAAATATACTAATTAAATGAAACACACGAAAAAATGAGGGATTAAAAAAACTAATTTTTCTATTTTTAATGATTTTTGAAAGTTTATTAAAAATGAAATAATACAAGTGATAAAAAAGTAGGTTTGGCCCTTGGAGAAATTGAACTCAGGACCTTCACTTTACCAGCTCAAAACAAGACCACTGGGCCAAGCGCCAGTTGGTGATCATAAGGCCCATTCAATTGTCAAAATATCAAAACAAGCCAAAATACCTTGAAAAATAAAAGAAATAAAAAGGTCTGGGGCAAGGGGGATTTGAACGCTAGACTTGAGGGTCACGCGCGCGCTTTGCGTGGGAGAGTGGTAACCAAGTGAGCTGTAACGATGTAGTCGTTATTGAATCCACTTCAATTAGTTTTATTTTTAAAAAGGGTTTTAAAGGTGATGAATGGCGCCAAGCCTTCATCTTCCTCGTTGAAACGAACAGCAACAATAACACCATGGCCAAAACTCCAACTTTCTCTAAACTCAATCTTTTTTAACATTTTAAAATCCTGAAATGATCAGTTTCTTACCATGAATCCAACCAGGTAACTAACTAACATTAATAATCAGAGATGAATGTGAATTTCTTGAAAAACCTTAAGAACCCTAAAAAATGAAATTTAAAATTAAACTCTTAATACTAACAATCAGTGATTAAAACCTTAGGGCTATCAATTAATATGTAAAAACGAGCATTTTTGTAACAAGAAGCACATGAATTGAGCTTCTTTTGAGGGAGCTCAAAGTTGAGTCACATACCTCTGATAATGGAGGTCTGGAGAGTGATTGAGAGGACTTGGGAATGTACCAAGGACTCAGCTAGCTTCAACATACCACTAGGAAGCTATTGCAATGTTAGATTTTCTTGAAAGTCCCTGCAACTTAAAATTCGATTTCACCTTAAACCTGAAAAAGTAATGGTGAGTACACTATGAAAATGGTGTTACAGATCAAGTGCACATGTTTGGATATATTCTATATGATGTTTAGAAGCTATCTAAACCATAAAGCCTCAAAACGCACTAGTGGAATTGGTTTTGGCAAGTTTGAGTTCAAAGGTTCTTTAATGGAGTTTTGAAATGGCGATTTTCTTTTCAAGGTGTTTGGAAAGTGTTTAGATGTTATGGATAGCTTCTAAATGATAAATAGAAGCTGTTTCAAAGGTTGTTTTGTTTTGAAAGTGTTTGGTTTGGATTATGGCATGTTATGAGCTTAAAAGCTTTGAAAATGGGGTAAAAATGGTGATTTATGGTTAGACACCTTTTGGTAGGTTAAGGAAGGTATGGAAAGCTTCTAAATGGTATTTAGAAGTTGTTCAAACTCTTGTTTGACACCCAGAATCTTTGGAACTCAGAATCACTATAAAAGTGCAAAGATGGAAAAATGGAGAATTTCAAGTGAGGCATGACTTGGAGAATTATAGTGTAAATGATACAAGAGGCAAGGTCCTCTATTTATAGGCAAGAATTTGGGTTTGTGGATGGAAAATGTTCATAGTTTTAAGTTCACATGTGACTTGTGTACCATCTTGCTTGTTTGTGAAGAAACGAGAAAATTGTGTTTCAAATGGTATGCTACAAGCTCAAGCATGCTTCTATGACTTTATTCTGAGTTTAGGGAGCTTGCTTGTGGTGTTTAATTTGCTTTTGGTGCATAGGAGACATGGGGGAGGCTTAAGGAGAGTGGACTTGTGAAAAAGCAATGCTTTACTAGAGTGGAAGTCATGACTTTAGTCCATAAATGGTATGAAACTTGAGCAAAGCTTAGAACACTTGGTCCATAGCTCAAAAGCAAGTGAAATCATCTGAGTTTGGCAATTTGAACAAGTTAGAATGGCTGTACTTGAGAGATTCCTTCAGATTTGCAAGGATTTTGGACTTGGTTCTTCACTTTCTTCAAGTTTCTTCTTCATCTTCAAGTGTTCATGGTGGCATATTGACAAAATCATATCTCCTTGCTCAAGCCATGAAACTTCATGCTACTTATCTCTTTGGAAAGCCCTTGTAAAATAATTCAAATGAGTAGTTAAAAGTTTCCTCAAACTCTTTTTGGATCATTGAGAAAATGGCCATAAAGTTAAGAAAAAATCCAAGTAAAACACTTGAAAATTTCTTTAAGTCCATATCTCTCAAAATAATCACTTTTTGAAAAAAGTTCCAATGTGATAAGTTGTTTGTTTTGCCAAGATCTACAACTTTCATGTTGGGAGATTTTTCAGTGTGTAAGCAAAATTTGGAGATCCATGAATTAGGTCAAAATACACTTAAAAACCCTAATTTGACTTTTTGTTGAGTTTTTTATTCTTGATGAATTCTTTGAATTTTCTTTGATCAAATGTCTTCAATATCCATATGATGATGATTTGGATCCTTAAAAGTCCATAATTGACTATTTTTCTCAAAAGTCAAAGGTTGACTTGCACAGTTGACTTTTTCCAAATGAACTGTAGTTTTGTGATTTTCAAATGAATCAAGCTCTCCTCTTAAAATGAATGATATGGATGGACTATAATGTTGATTTGGATGCCCTTGAATCATATTTTGAGTCTTGGAACCATCTTCTGATGAACTTGAAGGTGATTGATCTTGCATTGAACCATCTTAGGGCCTTGATATTGATTGGAGAACCCTTTGAATCTTGTAAAATTGATGAATTCCTTTGTGGGCCTCAAAACCCTAGTTTGCTCAATTTCTCCTTGATCAGACTCCTGTCTCAAGACACAAGCTACAAACATAAGTTTTTTTTGTATTTTTGGTTATCAAATGATAAATGCATGATGACAATGATGATCCTAGTATATAGGCTATGGTGGGATCTCATTGGTCAAAAATTGGGGTGCAACATTCACATTCACAAGAATATTTAACTAAAAGACAGATATGCATGACTGTTTGGGTTAAATCAACATAAATATATTTCACTAAACAAAATACCACCTATTAAATTATATATCTAGAAAAAATGTATTTAAAATGTAGATATATATATATATATATATATATATATATATACTAAAAACACATCTAACGACAAACGTGAAATGCATTTGATGTTGGTTATGGAATCCATGTAAACAAGGGCTTCATAAAAGGTTACTCCTAATCACTTTGTTTATTAAAATGTCGGGTGGTTAAGATAACTGCACGTGGGTTTGATTCCCAACGTCAACATTTTTATTATTTTCATAACTGCATTGCACGCTCAATGTTTACACTCGGTGTTATAAAAACTGAGGTAATATATCAATATTCTTACCTCAGTTTATTTTAGAAACGAGGGAGTATAGCATATTACACAAGCATATTCATAAGCATATTTTGTAGATTCTTGTAACATAGACCTTGTACATTATTCCCATTCCTCAGTCTGAAACAGAAATATTCATTGATTAACACCAAATTCAAACCCAAAATGGCACACACTTTATAATTTTTCATCGAAACTAAAACAAATGATTAAGAAACAAAAGCAAAAAAAACATTTACCTACTAGTTTTCCCATATGCATTCTTCATGATCACGACGAATAACATGCACATCATCTAAATCATTTTCTTCAGATGATTGGATTACATGTGTTTCTAAACAAGGAGCCTCATAGTTAAAATTGTGATTTTCATCACTATTATCAATAAGATGTTTTCCTTGAAGAACAATTGACCATCTAGTGTTAGATGGATCGGTCACATAAAAAACATGTTTTTCTTGGTTTGCCATGATTAATAGTTTGTTCTTGTAAGTTGCCTTTCAAAGATCAACCCTTGTGGATTCTAGTTCATCAGTTTGCACACCGGCTTTACCGTTAATCCACCTACACTTAAATAATGGCACTTTAAAAATCACATAGTCAATCTCCAAAATCTCCTTAATGATCCCAAAGTACGATGTAGATGCTAGTACGGAATTGTTATCTTTGGAAATAGAAATAAACATGGATTAAGCCTCAACCATAACACCATTATTTTGCATGGTGCTACGATAATCCATTGATTTTGTATGGAACAAATATTTTCTAATGTCGTATGAACTTCAAGTAATTACATTAAACTTAGGCATACATGCCAACCATTTGGAATTATCTGATGCACCACTCTCATTAGAAATACTTTAATAAAACCAATCTATGAAAGTTTTGTTATGCTCCGTCAACAACCACTTTTCATTCATCCGGGGGTATTTTTCCTTTATTAGAGTTTCATGCGGTCAAGTAAGGATCCACTTCACTAAGGTTATTCAATATATACAAACGCGCTTGAAGAACTACTTGTCAACTAAATGTCTTATCATTTAAAACTTAAATACCTCTACCATCATAAAATCCATCATGACGAGACTCGAGAACTCCTATAAAGTTTGAAGGAGTGAAAAACACTTAGAAAGGGGGGGGGGGGGGTTGAATAAGGGTTGTTTCTTTTAGGCAAATAAAATAATGAACGCAATTATTTTTATCCTGGTTCGTTTGAATTCAAACTACCTCCAGTCCACCCTCACAGGTGATTTACCTCCACTGAGGATTTAATCCACTAATCAAAAACTAATTACAATGGTTCTCCACTTAGATCAACCTCTAAGTCTTCTTGAGTCTACAGATCACAACTTGATCACACAAAGAATTTCTTTTACAAGGATATAAACAACAATACAAAGATAAAAATGCTTCTAAAAAGTTGTAATCACTAAGTGATTTTTTCTCTTAAGTTTATGATCTAGAACTCACTAAAAATACAAAAGTATGTGAGCTTGAAGATGAATATTACTTGCTTTGTTCAAGAGCTTTTTGCGTGAGAAAGATTCAGAGTGTGTTGTGAGTTTGTAACGTAAGCTCTAGCCATTTTCTTTAGCTGACCAGTTCCTTTTATAGGCGTGAGAATGTGACCGTTGAACAGTTATGCATTTAATGCTTTGCATAAACAGTACAATGTTGCATTTAATGTTACATGCTTTTGTCAACTACCTCGAGCCTTACTTCAACTGCTTTTTCTGACTTTGCCTTTTGTAGCCATGCTTCTAACGTTCCTTTTGTCAGACACACAGGCTAGCCATTCTAGCTTTTCATCATTTGCTTTTCTTCTGGAATCAGGTTTTGTGATTTGCTTTGTTCATCAGAGTTTCCAGCGTTTGGTGCAAGTTAGAACTTCAGCGCTTCAGACTATGGAAGTTCTTTAGAGCGTGATACCTTCAGAGCTTTAGAGCTTGCTTTTAATAGTCATGATCTGATAACTTCAAGACCATGTTCTGATGTAACCATCCAGAACATCTGGGTCAGAGCATCTGAAAGATAAGATATTGCATACTCTTTTACACTTTTCCTGAAATGGAAAAGTAATTTATTAGAGTACCACATTGTCTTATACAAAATTCATTCCTAATGTTATCATCAAAACTAGAAAATATGACCAGAACATTTCATGTTCTAACAATCTCCTCCTTTTTGATGATGACAAAAACATATAGAATTGATATGAATTGGTATCCAGAATAAAGATGAAAGAGACAACAATCAGATATAGCAATGTAAACTAATCAGAATATATAGAATAATCTCCCCATGAAATTAATACCAGATGAATTTAATATAAAAGGACTTCCCTGATTATTTTCCATTTTAGAATAGACTTTAACGTTGAGCTTTATCTGAAGAAGATTCAGAGCTTCCTTTCAGAGCTTCCTTTGGACAGTGTCGTCCTCGGTTTTTTGTGGGATGCGAAGTGACTCTTCTTTTTATATTTGAGTTCTGAAAATCAGAGAGTCGCCACCGACTTTTATTTTATCCAATTAAGGAAAGGTTTATAAAAGAAACAGAAAAAGACCTTAAAGAGATTTTGGGTTCGGGGGTAGGTTATACAAAGGGAAGGTGTTAGCACCCTTTGTATCCATGGTTATCCATGGGCTCTTAATTGCTTAGCTCACTTGTTTGAATCGTTTTTTCTTGCTTTGAAATGCTTGTATGTGGTTTTAAATATTTTGTAAAGAATTAACTTTGTAATGATCCTTGTGCGGATGTATACAAAGTGTTTATCTTTCGAAAGATATTTTAATGGTTCGAAAAAAAGATTTATAACTTCGTAATGATCCTTGTTTGGATATATACAAAGTGTTATCTTTTTTGTTTTGGAAAAACAGTGATATGTGGGATCTTTTGTTGTTTTTGATTGAGCAAGCAATTAGGAGGTATACCCTAAGTTTATAAGGTTTTTTCCCATTTCTTTAGAAAGTTTTCCTTGACTGAATACAGAAGAAAAATTTGAATTGTATTTGAGACAGTAAGATTTGATTTTGAAAAGAGTAACAGAGGGATTACCCTAAGAGGTGCAAGTGTGATTGTGTTTTATTTTTTGATATGTTATCTTTGAGATTAGTGATCTAGCGCTTTAGTTTTATTCTTGTCATACACGCAGTTTTATATGTACAGGAATTAAAGTGCGGGAATGTAAAATGCGGAAAGTAAATCTACGCTATTACATCGATTGTGCGAGAAATGTAAACTACGCTATTTACATGATTTTGACAACCTATACACTTATCTATGAATTTAAATTGCAATAAGATAAAGGGAAAATATTTTTGGATTTTTTGGATGGTTGATTTTAATTAAAATTAATGCATAATTAATTTAATTAAAAGGTTAAGAATTAGAAATAAAATTTAAACCTAAAAAATTAAGTCTAAAATATGTCCAAATTGTTTGTTAATTAATTTTAAAATAAGATTAATTTTTTTGGGATTTTTGAAATTGTTTTGGAGATTATTAAGCTAATTAACATATAATTATACACATAAATTAAACTTAAAGGGAAAAATATTCTAATTATGTACAAAATTAGTTTATAATATATAAACTTAATTTAATAAAAAGAAAATATTTTTTTGATTTTTTTTATAGGTTAGGAATAATTAAAAAGGAAATATATGAATATATATTGGTTAATTAAACAAAATATTTTAATTATTAAGAAAAATAAAATATTTTTGTGTCAAAAATTAAGACAATACTTTATCAACCTAAAATATTTTTTTGCATATTTTTTCTGATTTTTAAACTATTTTTATATAATTTTGCAAAAAAGAAAATTAAATAAAATAGAAAATAGGAAATATTTGATCAGGTGTGGTTGATGGGAGAGTCTATGGTAGACTGGCAGGCTTATGTACATTGGATGAGGGGACAGATGGATCTGAAGGCTGAGATGACGAGGTCACCTAGCATATGCGTGGATGGCGTGCACAGAATCTGGCTGGATTTAAAAAATCCACACGCGCGTTTTTCAGCCAATGGGATGGGGACACACAATCATCTTCTTCCCTCCTCCATCGTTTAAACCCTGCAACATTCCTATAGCTACGGACAAGCGTTGCTATAGGCTATAGTGACGGTTTTCAAACGTAGCCATAACTCCTTGCCATTAAAACCTAAAAATCAACAACAATAAACAACATCAAGCAGCCCAAGTCAACTATAAATAACCTCACGAGTCCAATGGATCTATTAAATGGACCTGAAATTACTTCTACATGGAATCCCTAATTTCAAGAACTTGAAACCCTAACATGGCATATACCGATTCCTGCATCAAAACTCAACAAGAACAACCCAGATACGATCCAAACAATCATATAAGTCATAACATGCAATCAAAACACGTTAATGATGAGTGAACATATGAAAATGAATTTGAGTTTGAGAGAGACAAACCGTGGCTTGTATGGCTCGATTTTGGGTGTTTTGATTGATGATAATGATTGGAATAGGTTCAGGGATGTTTGAGGATCGTGTTTAGATAATTATTTGGACTGGAAATTAGCTTAAACTCAAAATTCAAAATTTGAATTTCTTTGAAAATTTCAAGTTGACACAATTGTGATACAAGGATGATATTGGTTCAAAATTCGTGTGTGTCTTGTTGCTTAAGTGTTCTAAGCTATTTATAAGCAATAGAGGTGCTGCAAACTTAAGCTACCAAGCTCTTGAGTGCCTTTGAATTTTTGAGTTTTTTAATACTAAAAGCTTTGAATTTCTTTTCCATGGCTTCAATTTTCTTCACCCCTCTTGCCATAGGTCTTCTGTACCTCTATGTTGCAGAGTTTGGATCAAACTTGGTGACTCAAGCTAAGGACAAAAGCCTTGAATCATTATCTTGAACCATTTCTTTTTTAATTTAACTTTAAATGAAATAAAATTAAATTAAAAAAGAAATAAAAATGTTATGGGCCTAATGTTGGTCGTGGGGGCCCTTTAACATCATTAGAAACATGTTTGGATCATGAATGCTTGGCCTCTTTTGAAAAAAAAACAATTTTGATCAATGTTGGTTTCATGCATTTTCCCAAAATATAGCCAACTTCAACAAGGCATAATTCCCTCAATTTTGATCATATGAAGGAGTTCTTGTACTTTTCAGAAACCTCAAGATGTCCTCTACAAGCTACTTTGGAAACTTTTTTGCATTTGGAGAAGTTATCTTGATGTTATGGGCTTTGACAAAAACTGCTTTTTGTTGACTTTGAAAATGACCTGTAATGTCTTAGCTCATATTTTCCAAATGGTAAATCCAATGACCATGGGACCAATTTCATTTGAAATATAATTGAATTTCCTTCAAAATAAGCTTTGGTTGTAATTTTTCGGATGAACGAGGAAAGAGTTATGGCCGGTCAAAGTTCAGTTGACGTTTTAGGAGAAAACCCTAATTTTGAAACTTAGGATTTTGTTGATTTCAGAACTTTTCTTGATGAATTATGATCAACCATTGATCAAATGATGAATCTTTTGACAAAATATGGATGTTGACAAAAAATTTCATTTTTGACTGTCTGTTGACTTTTCGGTCAAACTGGTCGTCTGTTGACTGTTTGAGTTGCTGACTGTGCGTCCGACTCCGAGCGAATCGAAGTTTGAAAATTTGTCTGATGGTACTTTGAGACATATGGAGATCCATGAAATCCATTTGAGGTCTCAAAAAACTTGTTCTCCTGAAAAAAACAAAAACCCTAGTTAGGGACTGTTTGTGTAGGAGACAGTTAAGCGTACCTGATTTTTATGCAGTGTTGAGTCTCTGCTGATCTTATGATTATCAGAAGACTTCTAGAACAAAAATCTTGGAATTTCGTAATGCAAAAAAAATTGATTTGACTGATAGTACAAACACGGAGAATCGTGCTGTCAGCGGGTTTGACTATTAACTAGCTGTCCGGGTATTAACGTAACAGTTAAAGTGAAAACTTAACAGTTAAAGTTATCTTTTTTCTTTTTGTTTTTTGTTGTGTTAATGGTGAAAATTATTTACATGAGTTGTTAGAAAAACACAAACATAATAAATAAATAAAATATACCGTACGCGAGCGAAATTACTGATAATAATCTTGAGAAGGATTTAATGCACAGTGACGCACGCTCGCGAAATGTGAACAGAGTTGCCACTAACATATTTATCCTGAAAAGGAAGGGAATGCCAGCAAACCACAAAACAAAACAACGGTCTCACGACCAGAGAAAAAAGGGTAAGGGAGTCGGTTACGCGAGGGGAAGGTGCTAGCACCCCTCACGCCCATCGTACTCGATGGTATCCACCTATGTTTGTTGCTATCTAAAGGGTGTATAAATCTAAAGTTTAATTACTAAAGGAAAGCATGCGAATGAAAGAAAAGAAACACAGGGAAAATAAGGTTTATAAATAGTTGTGCTCGCTTAGGCCCCGCGACCTAATGCCTACGTATCCTTTTCAGGAATCAGAGCGCCGTAGTTCGGCTCTTTAATTCTTGTTTGTTTTTGTGTTTTTTAGTGGACGAAGTTACATTCGCACTCCGCTGCTCGACCTCTGGAGTCTTAAGCTGGGAATGGAGCGGAAATAACGTGTCCGATTAGGAGAAAGAATGCCCTGAAGGCAAGAGAAAGAATGCCTCGGAGGCAAGAAAGAGAAGAGAGAAAGTTGGTTTGTGTTTTTTATGTAACTTCATGATGAACAAAACCCAATACAAGGCTTCGCACCACTTCATTACTTTGTTTAGGTCTGAGCCTTTATTAGATGTTTTAGATGTTTTTGGTTGGGTACTTTTTAAGGGAATTTACTTCACGATTCGAATCACATAAAATGTATAATGATCGAGAAGTAGATTAGGGAATGAATCCCACTCACTTCCATCCCATTATGTAATGTTTGAGAAACAGATTAGAGAATGAATCTCACTCATTTCTCTCCCATTAACTAATGTTTGAGAAACAGATTAGGGAATGAATCCCACTCGTTTCTCTCCCATTAAGTAGTGACCGAGAAACAGATTAGGGAATGAATCCCACTCATTTCTCTATGCCACTAAGTGATTGAGAAATAGATTAGGGAATGAATCCCACTCATTTCTCTATCACTTGCTTAATGTGATTCGCATCTTCCTTTTATTAATGTTTTAATGTTGAAAAGAAAAAGGAAAGGAAAACTAGCCTAAAATGAAGTAACTAGCCTAAGTGTTTAAAAGGGAATTTCTAGATCCTAATGTTATCATGGTTTCTACCTAAAGTTAGGAATTAAAGAGACATGAAAATAAAGTCACATTAGAAGCAAAGATTGAGAATGGCGCAATGGTACAAAATCACACATAAGCATGAAAAATCAAGTAAAAAATATAGTACTAAAATGAAATAAAATACTATTATTTTTATATGGTTTTTATGAAGGAAATTGAATTCTAATTAACCAAAAAAGAATTAAAAGAGATAGCCTAAACTAATATTTTTTTTATGAACATTTTTCTAAATAAAAAATTATGTCAAAGTCTAAAAATGATAGTGGAAAAATTAGTATTTCAACACCTAAAAGAAATGACAAAAACTAATAAAAATCTAAATTTGTTAATTAATTAAGAAGGAGACAGGTGGGTGTAATCTGGATTACAGGGTGTAAAAGAATGGGGCGTAGGGCCCAACAGAGCCCAAAGGGCATTTTTTTATTAGTTTTGTTCAGCAAACAATGCTAACGTGGGCCAAAAGGGGGTGTGATCAGCAAAACGGCCCAAGATTTGAGTTGATCCAGATTTTAATATTCAGATTATATCAACTAATGTCAATTAAGTCCATAAACGGGGAATTAAACCTTATGTTAATATTAATATGCTAATTAAACCTTATAATAATTCTAATTAATCATTAATTATAGCATTAATCAAAGATAGAAACACAAAAGGGGGATTAGGGTATCAAATGTGACGTTTCAACTTACTACACTCACTCTCGCTCTCGCCTCTCCCTTGTTCACTCTCGTCTCCCAAATAGTACGGTGGCCGGAAATCGCTCCGCCGCGCCAGAGGCGTCGGAGCTCACCCTATCTAACAATTGACCGCACCACAACGATCCTCTCCGCTCTCTCTTCTCCTAATTTGACTTGCTTCTTTCGAATTCCTGTCCATTCTCTTGAAATCTACCATAACCTAAAACCCTAAAATGCCTCGAATCTACAATTAAACGATGCTGATCTAATTGAGCGAACGATTGGAAGAGGGAAAGCGTCCCGGGGAGTAAGAGCTACATCATGGCATCAAAAAATAGCATAAAGAGATGAAGAAGGTTGGAGGAGTTCGCGTTTACCTACTGGAGTCAGTCCGGCGCTCCTCTGACGGCGTCGACTGGGAGAAATAAACGTGAGGAAGTCTTCACTTCAGGTAATGTTGATTCTTTTCAATCTTGCGTATACCTCTTCTTCTTCTTTCTCCGAGTTTCCGAGTTTTGAGTATTGAAGCAATGATGATGAAGGCTCGGTGATTTCTGCAGATGTATGTTGAAGACGAAGATGGATTTCACAGCTTGAAGATTGAGTAGAGGTTGAAGATCTTATGGCGAGGTTGAGGATGAAGCAGGGTGAAGGGATTGGTTCAGCTCAGCTTCATTCAGAGCCTGATGACTGCTCTGAGGAAGCTTCACGAGGAGCTCTTTGTGTGGGGAATAGTAATGAAGATGATGATGATGAGAAGTGATGAAGAAAGTGAGAGAATGGAGAGATGAAGAATCGAAGAACAATGGATTGGTGAATGGAGAGTGGAGTCTGAAAGATGATGGGTAAATGTGAAGAAGTGAAGAAAAAGTGGTGAAGGTCAAAAATGGTGGAGAGGCTTGAATGAAGGTGAAGAAGTCTGTTATATAGATCTTCTCAGGTAGCTCAATCTCTGCTTTTCTGTTACATTCTGTTGGATTCTGTTATTCTGTTAAAAGTTTGTTATGTGACAGTTAGAGGTTAGAAGGAGTTAGTTATGATGTTAGTTGGAAATCTGTTAGGTAGTTAGGTTGTTTGATTTTCTGTTATCACAGTGAGGGTATATTTGTTACAAAGCTGTTAGTTTGAAGTATGAGGTTCTGTTAGGAAGGGTTTATTGGTTTATTGTGGTATGTTATGGTTATGATATATGGTTAGTAGGATTTGGATGCAGGGACTATTGTGATTGTTTTGATTTTGTAGTGATGATTGAAGAATACTTGCAATTGGTTTTGAATGTGACAAGGTTTTTTTGTTTTGTTTTACTATGCAGGGTGATGGACTTTGCTTTTTTTCCAATTGAATATACTAAAAGCTTGGTCTGCTAAACATTGTTCACAGACACTAACAGTAGGTGCAAACAGCCAGTCCCTTCCCCAAAGGCCAAGACGGTTATAACAACACTCTGATCATGAGAAAAGTCGTATAAAACTGTCAACACCATAATACAAAAATGATTTGAAAGGGTGGGCAGCACCTGAAGCGACATTGTTGAAATTATGAGAAGAGTTTTATAATGTACGGATTTGTAATGAACTTGGGATTTTTGTATGGACAATGTTTTGAAATATATTTGTGAATGACTTGGGTCTTGTAATTGACATTGTAGGAAGATCCATGTAAATTGAATATTTTCTTTTAACAAGAATCGAGTTTTAGTACCCCGGCCAAGCTCATGTCCTTGCGTAATTAGATTCACATAATTGCTTGGCCAAACCTTGAATCAATTAGACTTGATAACGTTACTTAAATGCATACTTCAAATCCACTCTAACTCAATGGGATCTTAATTCCTCAAATCATGTTAACTTCCTTGACAAGCAATAAACGATTGAAAGAACAGCGCTTATATATTATCAATTCCATAGTAACACTTTGAAGACCCTTTGAAGATGAATGAGTCTCGAAGTATAGAAACAATGAAACTTTAATAATTTAAGATCTCTGATTCCAATGCCAATGGTTGTTTAATGATGCATGATTTTATTGATGACCTAATGAGATGATAGTGCAGATGAAATGGGAAAACATAAGCCAATTAGAAATGGAATTAGATGGGCAAATTTTGGGGTGCAACACAGAAAAATAAATATTTAACTAGAAATAAACACACATAATATTATCTCGATAATTAAGTGACAGTACAATAAACAATACAATATTTAATACTGACAGTACAAATATTACATAATATAACGAACAATACGACAAATATAATGAACGGTACGTTATTTGAAAGCGAGAGATACGACAAACTTTAAGTATGACGATTAAAAACCCATGCTATAAACAACAATATATAGATGTACGGGAGTTCCAGCATCCCAGGTCCGCATTTTTCAGGACTATGCAGACAGAAAAAGGACATGATCACCACAAAAACAGTGATGACAACAAGAAAAAACGTATCCACCCACTTTGCCATTTTTGTCGGGGAAGAAGAGAAAATAGTTATGAGATAGTATGATAGAAATTTGGGAGATGAGTGAAATTTGATGTGAGAATTTATGGAAAAAATGAGGGGTATATATAGAGTGAAAAGAAAGATAGAGACGTTGGGGAATGAAGTGATACCGTACAAAAAAGGAAAGTTTGAGTGGTAGTAGGATTTGAAAGAAAGAAAGATGTATAGAATAAAGTTAGGGTTTGATTTGAAAGAAAAAGATTTGAAAAGAAAGGAAGAGATTTGAAAATAATATAGTACAAAAATTAGTGGGAATCAAAACCAATAATAATTTAATTGTTACCAGTACAGCCTGAATCCCTGGACTCTGCGCCTGCAAAATTTGATTCTGTACCAATTGTGTCAGTATTATTTTTCTGAAAATATATCTCAAATAAACAGCGTGTGAAGTGATAAACAGTATTTGGCGTTTGTGTAAGAATAAATTTAACAGCGAACCAAAATACCATATAAAAATATTCTAAAAACCGAGTATTCATAAAATCAGGATATTTACGAAATAAAAATCCAAGATTATATAAAACTCCAAATTTTTAGACAGAGTTCTGTTGCCTTCTCTCTGAAAAAAGATGCGGGCAAATTTTGGGGTATAACAGTTGCCCATATTCAATCTTCTTAAACCTGAAGAGACCGATTGGAATCTGAAGGTAGAAGATGATTGAATATTTAGATGCCCTGAAAATTTGCACTTACCTCCACCGGAAGTGACGTTGGAAATTGTATTGAATGCGGCTTGATGAATATTGCTGGCGGATCAAAACATTACCTGAGATGGGCTTTCAGATGCCATCTAGCGAATGTGTTGATGGTTTGTTCATCAGAATGAATCCATTGATTATATCTTGATGAAGGATTTGAACCTCTGCGTTGACCGTTACGGAACCGTCCGAGGTTACCGCTTTAAATCTTGGAGGTTGATCGTTACAGAACTGTCCAAAGTTTCCTCTTTAGATTTTGAAGGTTGATCGTTACAGAACTGTCCAAAGTTTCCACTTTAGATTTTGAAGGTCGATCGTTACAGAACTGTCCAAAGTTTCCGCTTTAGATTTTGAATGTTGATTGTTACAGAATCGTCCGAAGTTTCTTCTTTAGATCTTGAAGATTGATTGCTTTAAGGAACCGTCTGAGGTATCGACTTAGATCTGAAGGTAGATCATTAAGGAACCGTCCAGGGTATCGACATAGATCTGAAGGTAGATCATTAAGGAACCGTCCAAGGTAACGACTTAGATCTGAAGGATTTGAAGTTGTTTATTCGACTGTAGTATAGTCTGGAAGTGTCAGAATGAGTCATCATTAGACCGTATCTGCTTTGCTTGTTTTGAGTTGATAGGTGGTTTGGAAAGAGAGATCTCTTCAGATTGAATCTTTGATTCTGAGAGGAACGCTTGTTTGGACAGAACCCAGGAGAATATTGCCTGTGAGTGAGAATAACTTGCTGAGAATATTCGTCTACCTGAAAAACGAAGTTAGTGACATGCAATGTCATGATGCATGTAATGTATATGTTGAAATTCTCAAACTAAATTAGAACCGTGCATGTTATGTATGCGTTTGTCGTGAAACATTATATGCTATGTATGAATATGCTTATGATGTATGATGTATGACTTATGCATTTTAGAGCATATCAAACTTCTGGTTGGGAAAATAAATCCCTGCTTGTTATTTTGGAAACGATGGCATTATGACCGTTGATGATCTTTGCTATCTTGTTCGAGTATACTCAGTTGGGGGAACTTCCTTACGGACCAGGATGCTCTGTTGAGGGATCTTTGACTACCGCTTGAGGATGAAGGTAACTTGAAAGTTCTGATTTTGATGCACCCTGACTGGGAATAAGAGAGATGCGTAATCCTCCGATGCACTATTTGATCAAGCCTTGGTGTGGAGGATCCAACCTTCTAGGGATAGTGATCTTGAACAAACCTGCTGGGGAATAAGGAGTAGTCGTCCGATGTAATATCTATCCAAGCTTGGAGATAAGGCTTCTCGAATCATATTGTTGGAGAGGGAGATCTCATCGAGGATTCTGCTGAGAAACGTATCTCTGTTGGGGAACTATTTCTTCTGATGCCCGTACTCAGTGTCGGTGATAAAATACTCCGTCGGGGAATTAATTGGGCCTTGCTTATCTGGGGATAACTCCTTGAAGATTGCTCTATGGGGGGATATTCCCATGTTGCTGGTTTCGGGATGACGTCCAGATGATTGGGACATTACCTGGATGTTACTCCTGTTTTTCTTATAAACATCAATCATATTCAAATGCATATGTTCATTCAAAATTATCATTAGGACGTTTACGTATTGAAAACAGAAAAAGTGAAAACATTGATTTTGAGCATGAACTGTATTAATTTGAAAGAGAGCCGTAATAGGCGGATTAGTACAAGGAGACAAAAATTCTAGTAGTAGGAAGTTGTCATAAAACTTTGAGAAATACTTATAAAGGAAAATAGCTATGTGAAAACAATCCAGTCGAGTTTCAACTCTGCTATTGCCAATCTGTCTTCGAGTATCTCATCCCTCACTTGTTGGAAGAAAATGATTGGACTGATTGGTGCCTTTCGGATCTTTGATGTGTTAAACCTTGAAGGTGAGTAGGTAGCCAAACGGGACATAGTCGTACGCTTTATTCCGTAACTTTTTCCTAGGCTGCCTTTTCAGGTTTTCAGCCTACCGGGATAACTATTTTTTTTAGTCTCTAATTTTTGCTTGGATCGCCCTTTCAGGTTTTCAATCCACCGAGACGCTCATTTTTGCCTAAGTCGCCCTTTCAGGTTTTCAACTTAGCGAGCTTTTCTTTAAGCGAAGTATTTTTTGACTATGTCCGCATTTACAGGGTGTGGGAAATCCTCGCCATCCATATTGGTAAGCAACATGGCTCCGCCGGAGAATACCTTCTTGATTACAAATGGTCCCTCATAAGTGGGAGTCCACTTGCCCCTGGGGTCACCCTGTGGTAAGATGATGCGTTTTACAACCAAATCACCGATTTGATATGCCTGATTCTTGAATTTCTTGTTGAAGGCTTTGATCATACATTTCTGGTACAACTGACTATGACAGATAGCCGCAAGCCTCTTCTCATCAATCAAGTTTATCTGGTCCAACCGAGTCTGAATCCAATCGTCTTCGTCTAGATTGGCTTCTTTCATAATCCTTAGGGAAGGAATCTGAATTTCAATTGGAAGAACTGCCTCCATACCATAGACTAAGGAAAATGGAGTTGCCCCTGTTGAAGTACACGCCGATGTGCGATAACCATGAAGAGCAAAAGGTAACATCTCATGCCAGTCTTTGTAGGTTACTGTCATCGTTTGTATGATCTTTTTGATGTTCTTGTTGGCAGCTTCCACCGTGCCATTCATCTTTGGTCGATATGGGGATGAATTATGATGTTTGATCTGGAACTACGTGCAGAGTTCGGTAATCATCCTGTTGTTTAAACTTGTGCCATTGTCTGTGATGATCCTTTCAGGGATGCCATACCGACAAATGAGATTGTGCTTGATAAACCGGGCCACCACATTCTTGGTGACAGAAGCAAACGAGGCTGCCTCTACCCATTTTGTGAAGTAGTCAATAGCGACTAGGATAACACGATGTCCGTTGGAGGCAATAGGCTTGATTTCTCCAATCATATCAATACCCCACATTGCAAAAGGCCAAGGAGCCGTCAGAACGTTTAGTGGGACTGGAGGTACATGTACTTTGTCGGCATATATCTGGCATTTGTGACAAGTTCTGGAGTGATGATGGCAGTCTGTCTCCATGATAGACCAGTAGTAACCTGCTCTCAGAATCTTTTTAGCCATTGTATTTCCACTTGAATGAGTACCAAAGGCACCATCGTGTATTTCTTCCATAATTTGTTCCGCTTCCTTCTTGTTCACACAACGAAGCAGAGTCGAGTCATGGTTGCGCTTGTACAGGATTCCATTACTTAGAAAGAATTTGGCAGCAAATCTTATTAGAAACTTTCTATCATTAATGGATGCCCCTTCAGGGTACTCCTGGGTTTCGAGATATCTTTTTACTTCATGGAACCATGGTTTTTCTTCCACTCCTTCGATATCAATCTCACTGCAATAGGCTGGTTCATCCTGTCTGTAAATGGTGATCATTGGAGCCTCATTGTCCCACCTGACTTTGAACATAGATGACATGGTAGCTAGAGCATCAGCCATTTGATTTTCTTCTCGCGGGATATGTTCAAAAGTGATTTCTTCAAAGTAAGGAATCAAACTCAGCACATATTCTTTGTAAGGAATTAGATTCGGGTGCTTCGTGTCCCATTCCCCTTTAACTTGATAAATTACAAGGGCCGAGTCTCCGTAGACCTCTAGGAACTTGATATTCAGATCGATTGCAGCTTCGAGACCCAGAATACATGCTTCATACTCGGCTATATTGTTAGTGCAGTTGAAACATAATCTGGCAGTGAATGGTGTATGTCCTCCTGCAGGAGAAATGATCACCGCTCCGATGCCATTGCCAAGCACATTAGTGGCTCCATCAAAAACCATAGTCCATCGGGATCCTGGCTCGGGTCCTTCCTCCAGTCCTGGTTGTTTGTAGTCAGTAACTAGCATAATATCTTCATCTGGGAAGTCAAAGTTCAATGCTTGATAATCATCCACTGCCTGATGAGCCAGATTATCAGCTACCACACTTCCTTTGATCGCCTTTTGCAAAGTGTACTAGATGTCATACTCTGTTAAGATCATTTGCCATCTTGCTATTCTTCCAGAGAGAGCAGGTTTTTCGAACACATATTTGATAGGATCCATTTTGGAGATCAGCAAAGTGGTATGGTTTAGCATATATTGTCTTAGTCGGCGAGCCGCCCATGCCAAGGCACAACAAGTTTTTTCGAGCAGTGAGTATCTTGTTTCACAATCGGTAAACTTTTTGCTAAGATAGTAAATTGCATGCTCTTTTCGGCCAGACTCGTCATGTTGCCCAAGTACACACCCCATTGAATCTTCTAACACTGTTAGGTACATTATCAGAGGTCTTCCTTCCACTGGTGGTAACAAGATTGGTAGTTTTTGAAGATATTCTTTGATCTTATCAAAGGCTAATTGGCATTTGTCGTTCCATCTTTCTACTTGATCCTTCTTCAACAATTTGAAGATTGGCACACAAGTAGTAGTCATATGGGCAATAAATCTGGCAATGTAATTCAGACGTCCCAAGAATCCTCTGACTTGTTTCTCAGTACGGGGTATGGGCATTTCTTGAATGGCTTTGATCTTGGCAGGATCAACTTCAATACCCTTGCTGCTGACGATGAAGCCTAAGAGTTTACCAGATCTTACTCCAAAGCTACACATGTTCGGATTCAGTCGCAACCTGTACTTCCTGAGTCTGTTAAACAGCTTGTGTAGATGACCCAGATGTTCTTCTTCGGTGTTGGACTTTGCAATCATATCATCCACATAAACCTCTATTTCTTGATGAATCATATCATGGAACAGAGCTACCATTGCACGCTGATACATTGCTCCTGCATTTTTTAAACCAAAGGGCATTACTTTGTAACAAAAGGTTCCCCAGGGATCTGTGAAGGTTGTTTTTTCCATGTCTTCGGGCGCCATCTTGATTTGATTGTAACCTGAGAATCCATCCATAAAGGAAAATATCTTGCATTGTGCAGTATTGTCAACCAGTACATCGATGTGAGGTAAAGGGAAATCATCTTTGGGGCTTGCCCGATTCAGATCTCTGTAGTCTACACACATTCTGACTTTCCCGTCTTTTTTAGGCACAGGCACGATGTTAGCTATCCATGGAGGATAACTCACAACTTTTAGAAAACCAGCATTGAATTGTTTCTCAACCTCGTCTTTAATCTTTTGGACATGTCGGGCCTACTTCTTTGATTGGTAGGCGATGAACCACAATAACCGTGTCGAGGCCTGGAATATCTTCATAGGACCAAGCGAATATCTCAACGTAGTCTTGTAACATTTGAATCAGTCTTTGATTGACACTGTCTTCTAAATCAGCCCTATCTTGACTTCTTTCTTTTCTTCGTCACTGCCCAGGTTGATAGTGAAGGATAGAAAAACACTTAGAAAGGGGGGGTTTGAATAAGTGTAGCTTTAAAAACTTGTAAGATAAAAACTATTTGCCCAATGATTTTTATCCTGGTTCGTTGTTAACTAAACTACTCCAGTCCACCCCCTTGGAGTGATTTACCTCACCTGAGGATTTAATCCACTAACCACACTTAATTACAATGGTTTTCCACCTAGCCAACTGCTAAGTCTTCTAAAGTATCCTGATCACAACCTGATCACTCTAGGAACAAACTGCTTAGACAACTTCTAAGACTTGCTAGAGTATACTGATCAACAACCTGGTCACTCTAGAACTTACAACTTAATGTAAACAAATTCTAAGAGTATTACAATGCTTCTGAAAAGCTATAATCACAACTGTGATATTTCTCTTAAAGTTTAAGCTTAATCTCACTATAATATTACAACAGCAATAAGTGAGGTTGATGATGAAGTTTGAGAGCTTTTGAATTTGACAGCGTTTCAGTTTAATGCGCAAGTGTTGTATTTAGCTTCTCATCAGAACTTCATATATATAGGCACTTGAGAAGATGACCGTTGGGAGCATTTAATGCTTTGCGTAATCCGTACAGCATTGCATTTAATGTTTCACTCTTTTGTCAACTACCTCGAGCATTGTTTCCGCTGTGTCTACTGACGTTGCCTTTAATAGCTTCTAACGTTCCTTTTGTCAGTCAGCGTAGCCTGCCAGTCTAGTATTTGCTTCTGATCTGATGTTTGTGTAAACAACGTTTGAATATCATCAGAGTCAAACAGCTTGGTGCAGAGCATCTTCTTGTCTTCTGACCTTGAAGAGCTTCTAAGCGTGATACCATGAGAACTTCAGTGCTTCTGCTTCTGATCTCAAGTTCTTCTGATGCTTCCATAGACCCATGTTCTGATTCTGCTTGACCATATTCTGATGTCTTACCAGACCATGTTCTGATGTTGCATGCTGAACCTTCTGAGTCAGTTGCTTCTTGCGCTGATTTTGTGCACACTCTTTGTATAATTCCTGAAATGGAAATTGTTTAGTATTAGAGTACCACATTATCTCATACAAAATTCATATCCTTGTTATCATCAAAACTAAGAATATTGATTAGAACAAATCTTCAAAACCAGGAGGTTGATGGACATTGACTTCTTCATCTATATAACCATTTAAGACGGCACTCTTAACATCCATCTGATATAGAGTGATGTTATGTTGAGTGGCAAAAGCAATCAATAAGCGAATAGATTTTAACCTGGCCACTGGTGCAAAGGTTTCTGTATAGTCAATCCCTTCTTGCTGACTATATCCCTGAGCCACCAGTCTGGTTTTGTTTCTTACCACTTCTCCCTTTTCCCTAAGCTTGTTTCTGAACACCCACTTAGTACCAATGATGTTGAATCCTTTTGGTCTAGGAACCAAATCCCATACATCATTCCTTGTAAACTGATTTAGTTCTTCTTGCATGGCAATTATCCAGTCTGGGTCTTCTAGAGCTTGATCAACAGAAGTTGTCTCGATCAAAGAAACAAGACCTAATTGACATTCTGCATTGTTCTTAAGGAATGCTCTTGTTCTGATGGGATCATCTTTCTTTCCAAGGATCACATCTTCTGAGTGAGCTAAGGAGAGTCTAGAAGATCTTCTGACTGTTGGCTCTTCAGAAATCCTGAGATTCTCTAAAGATGCAGCAACTTGATCTTCTGACCCATTGCTTCTGAGACTTTCAGCTTCTGGAGTTTTACTTCTTGGTTCTATAGCTTCTGATATGTCAATATCTATATCTGCAAAATTCTCAAACTGCTTTGGTTTTTCAAGACCAAGCTTATCATCAAACCTGATATTGATTGATTCTTCTACAACCAATGTTTCAGTATTGTATACTCTGTAGCCTTTAGAGCGTTCAGAATATCCAAGAAGAAAACATTTTTGTGCCTTAGAATCAAACTTACCAAGATGATCTTTAGTATTCAGAATAAAACAGACACATCCAAAAGGATGAAAATATGAAATGTTGGGCTTTCTGTTCTTCCACAATTCATAAGGAGTCTTATTTAGAATAGGTCTTATAGAGATTCTATTCTGAATATAACATGCAGTGTTTATTGCTTCTGCCCAGATGTGCTTAGCCATATTAGTCTCATTGATCATGGTTCTGGCCATTTCTTGCAGAGTCCTATTCTTTCGCTCTACAACTCCATTTTGCTGTGGAGTTCTAGGGCAAGAGAAATCATGGGCAATACCATTTTCTTTGAAGAACTCCTCAAAGAATCTGTTCTCAAATTCGCCACCACGATCACTTCTGACCTTTATGATTTTGCACTCCTTCTCAGATTAGATCTTAGTGCAGAATTCAAAGAACACTGAATGAGACTCATCCTTGTGTTTTAAGAACTTTACCCATGTCCAGCGGCTCTAATCATCTACGATGACTAATCCACATTTCTTCCCTCTGACAGATGCTGTTTTGACTGGTCCAAACAGATAAATGTGCAGAAGTTCTAATGGCCTTGAGGAAGAGACAACATTCTTAGATTTGGATGCAGGTTTGGAGAACTTGCCCTTCTGACATGCTTCACAAAGAGCATCTGATTTATATTTCAGATTTTGGAGACCTCTGACCAGATTTAGTTTGTTAATTTGAGAAATCTTTCTCAAACTAGCATGTCCTAATCTTCTGTGCCAGACCCATTGCTCTTCAGAAACAGACATAAGGCAAGTCACCTTCTGCTTCTCAAGATCTGAAAGATCAATCTTATAGATGTTGTTCTTTCTCTTGCCTGTAAATAGGATTGAGCCATCCTTCTGACTTACAGCCTTGCAAGACTTTTGATTGAAGATTATATCATAACCATTGTCACTTAATTGACTTATGGACAATAAGTTATGCGTTAATCCTTCTACAAGAAGTACATTAGTTATGGAAGGAGAGTTACCAATACTTATGGTTCCAGAGCCAATAATTTTTCCCTTCTGATCTCCTCCAAACTTGACTTCTCCACCAGACTTAAGCACCAGGTCTTGGAACATAGACCTTCTTCCCGTCATATGTCGCGAGCACCCAGAGTCCAAGTACCATGACATTTTGTGCTTTGTCCTCTTTGCAGCTAAGGATATCTGCAATAGAAATTATCTTCTCCTTAGGTACCCGCAATTTCTTGGGTCCTTTCTTGTTAGTTTTCCTCAAGTTCTGATTGAACTTGGGTTTAGCATAATAGTTAACAGGAGGAACAGCATGATTTTCTTTAGGTTTGACAGCATGATATTTCTTAGGTTGTGTCACATGCTTCTTGGTGTCTACAGTGTTAAAACTCCGTGCATGTGAAGTGAGCCTAATATCATGTGCATGGTCATATTTGAACTGATCATACAATGGCTTGTATGTGATTTTCAGATCATCAACAGGTTCAAATTTATGTGAGGTATCACCCTCATAGCCAAAGCCAAACCTTCTGTTTCCAGAAACACCATATATCATAGAAGCAAGATGACTTCTGCCAATACTTCTAGATAGGAACTTTCTGAAGCTCGAGTCATATTCTTTCAGAATATGATTGAGACTAGGAATGGATTTTTCTGATTCAGAAGGAGATCCACTATCATTGGATAATTTTAAAACTTTTTCCTTCAGTTCAGAATTTTCCACTTCCAACTTCTTAGTTTCAAACTCAAATTGCTTTTTCAGCTTTTTGTATTTGATACTAAGGTGAGCCTTGAGTTCCAGAAGTTCAGTCAAACTGGAAACTAACTCATCTCTAGATAGTTCAGAAAATACCTTTTCAGAATCTGATTCTGATGTAGATTCTGATCCATCATCCACTGTGGCCATCAGTGCAAAGTTGGCTTGCTCTCCTTCAGAGTCTGATTCTGATTTTGATTCAGAATCATCCCATGTTGCCATAAGACCTTTCTTCTTATGAAACTTCTTCTTGGGATTCTCCTTCTGAAGTTTTGGACATTCATTCTTGAAGTGTCCAGGCTCATTGCACTCATAGCAGACAACTTTCTTCTTGTCAGATCTTCTGCCACCAGAAGATTCTCCTCGTTCAAATTTCTTTGAACTTCTGAAGCTTTTGAACTTCCTTTGTTTGCTCTTCCAGAGTTGGTTTACCCTTCTGGAGATCATGGACAGTTCATCTTCTTCTTCTGATTCTGATTCTTCAGAATCTACTTCTTCAGCCTTTCTTCTAAGGCTCATTTGCATCCAGCTCTATCTCATGGCTTCTCAAGGCACTGATTAGCTCGTCCAAAGAAACCTCATTCAGATTCTTTGCAATCTTGAATGCAGTCACCATTGGGCCCCATCTTCTGGGTAAGCTTCTGATGATCTTCTTTACATGATCAGCCTTGGTGTAACCTTTGTCCAGAACTCTTAATCCAGCAGTTAGCGTTTGAAATCTTGAGAACATCTTCTCAATATCTTCATCGTCCTCCATCTTGAAGGCTTCATATTTGGTGTATCCCATACTTCTCTTGGAATAAGTGGACTTTGGTATTGCTTAGCAGTGGAACCAATGATACTTATGTCATCTTTGAACTGATCATCCCATCCAGTTGGGACAATGTCTTTAATGGCAATCAAAAAACTCTAAGGAGCAGTGTACTTTACTAGAAAGTCGTACTTAGCGCTTGGTTCTCCCAAAGTATCCCAAACTTCCTTGGAAACGGGTGGAACTTCATTTGGATATTGCTTAGTAATATGGTTCGAGATCACTTCGTCTTCTTCAATAGCATTTACTCCTTGGCTGATAAATTGGGACATTAATCCTCCAGAACGAGGACTTTGATCATTCTTCTGAGTTCCAATAGCATAGCCCAGACCTAGCTTTTCGAACTTGTAAGGCACGTCAAGGAGTTGTCCCCACACTGTGCAACCACCCTCTTCGATCACAGCTTTAGCATCTTTGAGAGAAGCCATTGTTGGAGTTATTCTTGTAGTCGGAGTAGCAGAAATATGTTTGGCAGTAGAGACAGCTGGAGGGACCACCTCAAAAGATTGGCAGGGGGTTTCGATGAATTCGCCATCCACCTCAACATACTTGGAGTTACTCAGGTGGCTAACCACATATTCTTCTTCACCATGAACCGTGACGACCTTGCCTTTCATAGGATATTTTAACTTCTGATGCAGGGTAGAAGTTACAGCGCTTGCCCCATGTATCCAAGGGCATCCTAGTAAACAGGAGTATGCTGGATGAATTTCCATCACGTAAAAGGTAGAATCAAAGATCTAAGAACCCACTCTGATTGGGAGCTTAACTTCTCCATATACTGTTCTTGTTGACCCGTCGAAGGCTCTTACCACAACATCGCTTGGTTGTAACACAACTCCTTCGAAGTCAAGTTTTTCCAGTACTACCTTTGGTAACACATTTAATGAGGAACCATTGTCTACCAGCACATGAGACAAAGTGGTGCCGTTACATTCAATAGAAATGTGCAGGGCTTTATTGTGATTTTTCCCAGCAGGTGTCAAATCAGCATCAGAGAAACCGAGACCGTTATCCACTGTTAGACTGGCAACGCAATTTTCAAAATGGTCGACTGAAATCTCCTGTGGTACATGTGCAGCTTTCAAGAATTTCATCAGGGCTTTGGCATGAGCTTCTGAATACTTCAACAGAGATAACATTGAAATCTTTGAGGCAGTGTGCCCCAGTTGTTCAACAATATTGTAGTCACTTTTGCAGATGATTTTCAATATTTCCTCCATTTCTTGCCTCGAAGGATCTTCAACAGTGACTTCAACAGGTACTTGAGCTGGTTCAATTAATGGCTCTTTACCTCGAGAATTGACATCTTGATTAGGAACTGGGATCTGGACTAGAGTAGTAGTAACATTTGGAGAAATTTCTGGCGAAAAGATCCTTCCACTTCTTGTAATCTTACTAGTTCCCACAATATTATCAACAGCTGGATTAGTAAAATTCACGGCCTCTTCTATCAAGGTGTCTTGTTTAACTCCAGGGACATAAATATTAGCGCCATAACTCCACGGGACAGCTTTGTCTGAGGAATATGGAAATGGAGCCGGATTGGTAATGATTACAGATGCTACTCTGGGTGCAGCAGAAATCTTGAAGGGAGCCTTGGTAGGGATTTTCAATGGTATGTTAGAAACCACTGAGACGTCCTCTATCTTCATCCCATTTGAAAAAACTTCGCACAAATTGTCTATAGAAGGAAGTTTCTCAAACATAATGATACGACGATCCATCCACTTTTGAATTCTTCTTTTCAGATTTTCACAACCATTGGGTAGGTGCGCAATAAAAGCAATCAGGGTCACAACCTGGAAATAAACCAGCTTGTATTAGCTTTCTTTTGATTTCAAGGAGCGGAGTTGACAGTTCTCTCACATCATAGATGTAAATAGTGTCCATGATAGCATTAACGGTCTTGTCGTGTTTTGGCATAGGCGCAGTGATGACATTTGGAGTCTCTGGAGGATTGAATTCAATTTCCCCAGCGTCTATCATATCTTGGATCTTATTTTTCAAGGCCCAACAGTGATCTGCATCATGTCCAGGACAATTGGAATGGTATGCACATGTTGCGTCGGGGCGATAACTAGGAGATGAAGTGTTGACATTCTTCGGAGGGTCTTTCAATGTAATCAGATTTGCCTTTAACAAGTGTTGCATTGCTTGAGAGATTGGCATGTTAATTTTGGTGAAGTTTCTTCTTGGTGCATCTGGTCGACGCGTATATTTCGGCGGTTGATCTTTTTGAGGTGCAGATGCAAAGATCAGAACAGCCCCTACAGATTGGTGATGCTCACTTTTGCGACCTTTCTGACTGTGCACTGTATTGACTTCATATCTCCCACTGATGGGCCTCTTTGTAGTACCAGGGGAGGAGCCTACTTGAATTTTTCCGCTTTGAATGCCACTTTCGACACGCTCTCCAGTCAATATCAGGTCAGTGAAACCTGACGACGAGCTTCCCAGCAAATGACTGTAGAAAGGGCTAGTTAAAGTGCCCATGAACATGTCAACCAGCTCGCGATCAGATAAGGGTGGTTGAACCCTTCCAGCTAGATCTTTCCACTTTTGTGCATACTCTTTGAAACTTTCTTTTGGTGCCATGGTCATGCCCCGTAATTGAGTACGGGTTGGTGCAAGGTCAGCGTTGTATTGATACTGTTTGTAGAAAGCAGCAGCCAGATCTTCCCAGGTGTGAACTTTTGCACTTTCCAGTTGGAACTACCACTCGAGTTGGTAGTACCATAGCTTTCATGCGTTCTTCCAACTGCTGGTATTTGCTATCACCCTGTTCGTCTTCGGAATGATAATCTTCTTCGTTAGCAGAGAGGGAGAGTTTGGCAGAACCCTGGTGGCTGTGATTGTCTTCCTGATCACCTTCACCGACTACTTCAGGGATAGGCGCTTTTCTGGGCATCCTGGCTGGGACTCTGACTTTCCTTACGAGGTGGCTCAAACCTACAGATCCCTTGGGCTTGTTTTTCTTCTTGGTCATCAGGGCTTTCAGTTCCTGTTGCCCCTTTTCTAGCTCCAGAATTGCTATCTGAACTTGGGCGTTTTGTGCCTCGAGATTCTTGATGCTTATTTCGGAATCCATCCCTTCTAACTGAAATAAACAGTGAGGAGATAAGAAACCTGTTATGTGAACCTGTTATGTAATGTTTATGAATGAAATGTATATGCAATGATTTCAAGGATCTTAGAATTTAAATTTGTTTAAACAAAAGAGAAACAAACATTTATTAGTCAAACATTTTATTTCTTTTTTCTTTTTGTCTCTTTTTTTCTTTTTCTTTTCTTTGCCTCTTTCGGGCTTACAAGATAAAGCAAAATAAAGAAAATAAAGGATTCTTCAAGCCTCCCATGGACGCTTTCTTTTTGCACCCAGGAACGTGTTGATCTGCTTGTCATACCCTAATTTTTGACCCCCCTGAGATGACATATCTTCAGGATTTTCATCAAGTCAAAGTAAGTACCCAGGGCAGTCTGGCATTCAATCGAGGGTGTTCAAAGACAAGAAAACTCAGGCAAAGCATCAATCAATAGAGGGATTAGTCTCTAATACAATCATAAGACTCAAAAGCCTCATTATTACACCTATGATTGATTAAGACACCCAGTCATCTAAGTACAGGATTACTCAGATCAACAGACTAGGGTTTGGAGCCTATCAAGGACTAAAATCAGGGATCACCTTTGGGAAACCCTAAAAAGCCCCAAGAGACCATTCAAAGACATTAATCATCTTCAAATAACTCTTATGACAAGATCCACTGGACATTACACCTCAATTCAAAGTCTACACTCATCATTGTCCTCTGGTCGACAATTAGGGTTTTTTGACCTAATTCACCAAGATAGTTGACTTTTAATCAGGGCATGGATCCAAAACTCAAGACATGATTCAAGAATCTCTACTACCTCAATATAATCCATTTACATCATTCATTTGAGGAGAAGATCTTGTTTCTACACAAAAAGCCCAAAAAATTCACTTTGTCAGGAAAAGTCAATTGTGTGGGATCATCATTGACTTTTAAGGTTTTTGGTCAAAAAATGACTTTCAAAGATCAATATCATCAATATATGGATGTCAAAGTCATTTGACCAAAGAAATTCAAAGAAATTCATCAAGGAGCAAAAAGTCGGGAATTAGGGTTTTTGAGGGCATAGTGAGAACTCAAAATTTCACCTACACAACTCAAAAAACTTCTAACATGAAAGTTGTAGATCTTGCAAAATAAAACAACATCTCACATAAGAACTTTTTTCAAAAGATCAACCATTTAAGGGTTTTGAAAATTTTGAAGTTTTAGGTCATAAACACTTAGAAAATTTTCTAAGTGTTTTAACCTAGTTTTCATCCAACTTTGGGCTCATTTTTCACAAATTTCCCAAATGATTCTGAAGAAGACATAAACTAATGATTTGAAGTAGATGTTTAGGGCTTTCCAAATTGTGTTCAACCTTCTCCAAATTCAATTTGAGCTAAGAGTTATGCTTGTTCAAAGTTGGCCTCATGAAGTAAAATTATAGGTCATGCATCATTTTTGAACTTTGAAATTTTGTGCACATGACCTCAATTATGGATGCTACACGACCCATAACATATCTGAAACAATGCCATGCATTCATTTTCACCATGCCATAAGGATTGAAGAAGATTCTAAAAAACAAGAACATGTGATTATGTAATGATTACATTTGTGAATTTATGGCAAATTGATGAATCACCCAAGGAATCTTCTCACCAACCAATTAGAGCTCATTTCTGGCTCAGAATTGTCCCCTAAGATCAAGCAAAATCGAGGGCTAGGGGATTGATCAAAAGGAATCAAAATTCTCATCATTGCATAAGAGATATTTGCAAACTTCCTTCATGCTTAAGAAACCAAACTTCTTTCATTAAGCAAGCTCACTCTTCTGCAACTATACTGAACCAATTGCCTATAAATAGAGGCCTCATTCTCATTCAAAAAACACACCAAAGCAACAGAATTCTTGCTTTCTCTTTTCTTTCTTCATACTTAGTTTTTTCAAAGGTCCTTTGGCAAGAAGACTCGGATTCTTCAAACCAAAGCTCTCTCTTTGAAAATAAGTATTCAAACACATTGAGGGAGGCATTTGGAGGTGATCCAAACCTCTGGAACACTGCTGGGCGTGGAGAATCATCATCTCCACCTCTCATTTGGAGCACTTGCAGTTGGAGGACCACAGAACAATTCAGGAGGTTTCAAGCCAAGCCAATCATCCAGGCACACTCCTCAGGTCATAGTGAAGCTAACCAGATGGCTGCAGCTCATCTGTAACTCCAAATTCAACAACCTCCATGTTCACTTGAAGCTGAAATCGAGGGAGGTCCATAGAGCAATTCAGGAGGATTCAAGCTCCAATAAGCATTCAGTTAGCATCATTGAGTCTCAGGGAAGCTATTGAGATCATTCATTCAAGCCCAGATGCTCTCTATCATCCTCACGACCTCCATTTTCAGAGGTAAGTTTCTGAACCTCACCTCTTTAATTTAAGCACTCTTTGTGATAAAACTCGATTCTATCTTGTTCAGCATCATCAGAGGATTAAAAACCCTCTATCATCATTCATTTATCTTTCAGTATAGTCATTTAATTTGATTTTTAAAATTTAGGGTTCTTCACGATTTCTGGTAAATTAGTTAGATGTAGTTAATATAAATAGATATTAGTTACATATTTAGATTCGTGAGAAAATTTGGAGTGAAATTCATCTTTACATCATCACGTTTGGTTGAGAAACGAGTAAGTTCAGAAGTTCAAATTTGAAGAGCTTGAGGTTGAAGATGAAGATGGTGGGTGGCGCCATTTTTTGATTCTCAGGGGAGGGTTTAAAATACATTTAACTGAAAGCGTGTTTTAAACGAATACATCGTTTGCCCTAGTGGCCTCACATGCACTCTTAGTCTCCTCATGCCTCAAGTCTGGGGTTCGAATCCCCCTCGCCCCAGACTTTTTATTCCTTTTATTTTTTTTCATGGTTTACACGTTTATCTGAAAATATAATGTGTTGGATGTGTATCACTATCACCATGCGCGCGCTGGCCCAGTGGTTTGGTTTTGGGTATGTGACCTAAAGGGCGTGAGTTCAAGCCTTGGTGGAGACATTCCTAATTTTTTATCACTTGTCACACCTATTTTCTTCACAACTTCACACAATTAATTCACCTATCAAATTAAATCATTTTCACTTCATTTTTCATACACCTATTATTTTTGTGAATAGTCAAAAAAATCATAAAAATATTATTTATTTCATGAATTTTTATTAGGTTTAAAATAGTATGTTTTTAAGTGTTTTCTTAAATACTTTAAATATATATTGTCACTTTATTTTAACCTAATCATTTTGTAAATAATTTTATGATAAAACCCTAATTGTTTAGGTCTTAATTAGGTAAAAGATCTTTATTTTTACCTTAATTAAGTTGACTTTTGTCAATTTTCAAAACTGTTTTCAATCTCCGAATAAATCAAATGATTAGGGTTTTCAAACAACAAAACCTTGCACCATTCCGAATCATTTTTCAAATTGCTTTTACACCAGTACTGTAAAGTACTGGGCCTCTAATAGAGTGTAAGTCCCAAAAACCATCTCTTCTTAGCTTGTTTTCAAAACTGTATTTTCAAAATCTTCTTTCTGTTTTCAAAACATTCTTCTGGTATTTGAAGGGCATTATTCCCGGTGAAACTCTTCAGATACCTATGTGACCTTTGTCCATCTTCACTTCTTCTGTTTTCAAAAACCATTAACTGTTTATCATATATATATTCAACTGTTATCAACAAAACAACAAAAATTACTGTTGAGGCTCTGTACATACTTCTTCAATGGCCTCCACTCCATCCAGGTTAGGCTTTACAAGCTTTCAATTTACAGTCTTTATTTAAATTACTGTCAAATATAAACTATGCATATATTAGTTTAGAACTACGTTTGAGTATAAACCCTAGGACAGTTAAACTATATATATATATTATAGGAATATGACCTAGGATTGAGAATGTCTTCCCGGTGAAGGCTCTTTCCTAATTAGAGATCTGTAGTTCAAACCCCCAAGATGAATTATTCCCGGTGAAACATCTTGGCAAAAACCTTAGAATCCAAATAATAGGACACATCCACCCAAAGAGGAATTATTCCCGGTGAAACCTCTTACCTATTTGCTTAGAGCCAAAATAAGTTCAAAACTACATAGCTTTCTCTTGTGCTATAACAAGGACCCTCGATTAGCCTCCTCTTGGGCTTTGTACAAGGACCCACAGGCTTCTTAAAAGCATTTCCAGCTTCCTCTTGAGCTTGTATACAAGGACCCATCAGGTTTCTTATAAACATAGGAACACGTCTTTAGTCACCTTTTAGCCTACCCTGGTGAGTTTTCTTCCAATTTAAACCAGACTTTAAACAAAGCTAAGTTTGTCTCAATTCTACATTGAGTACATTTTTGGAATGAGAGACATGGACAGTCTCTATCACCCTTATCTTCATCAATCTTCCTTAGCAGAGTCTAGGATCTATGTTTATTTTCTCCTCAGCATGTGTCAGCCTTCATCTTGGGCTTTAAACAAGAAGTCTCCATTAGATAATCTTTCTGCCATCCATTTTTCAATCATAATTTCCCTGGAAAGGGTTAGCTTCCACACATTCTTTCATTTTCAACAAAATCCCTGGAAAGGGTTAGCCTCCAAAGTCAATTATTAAATGTCAAAAAATAAAGATTCATTTCTCTTAGGAGATAATTTCCCCAAAAAGAGTCAAAATCCTTGGAAAGGGTCAGCCTCCAAAAACATGATAAAGTCAGTCTTTTAACAGACAAATTCACCAGCTGAGTCAAAATCCCTGGAAAGGGTTAGCTTCCAAAGAAAAACAGTCTTTTAATAAATAAAACCTCCTCAGTAGAGTCAAAACCAACAAAAATAGTTAGCCTCAACCTTGGGCTTCATACAAGGCACCCAAACAATAAAACCCCCCTGTCAAGAGTCAGCCTCAACCTTGGGCATTGTACAAGGCAGATAATAGAGTCTCCCCAGTGAGTTCTTCATCATTCAGTAGCCACAACCTTGGGCTTTGTACAAGGCAGATAAACCATATTTTCATGTGTCAAAGATTCCTAACACCTAGGATCTTTTCCCCATAGAGTCATCCATACTCAGTTTATTTAAGAGTCAGCCACAACCTTGGGCTTTGTACAAGGCAGAAAATAATGTTTTCCCTAGCTAGAGTTAGCCACAACCTTGGGCTTTGTACAAGGCACATAAAATAGAGTCATTCATTCAATTATCCTCAGCAATCAGCCACAACCTTGGGCTTTGTACAAGGCATACAAATAGAGTCTCCCTAAGTAGAGTCAGCCTCAATTCTGGGCTTTGTACAGAACACTAAAATACCCTGTAATTAATCCCCAGTGGAGTCATCTCCCAGAGTCAATAATAATTAATTAATCAATCAAAAAGCCTCAAGCTTGGGCCTCATACAAGCCAGCTAAAGTCAAATCTTTTATACAGTAGATAGACATAGCTTATCTCTATAGAGAGATATTTTTACTACTCTACCACATCAAAACAAACAAACATTTCATTTCAATTTTAATCAAGTCTCCCATTTAGGATTTTGAAAGGCATGAGCTGGCAGTAAAACCCAGACATGTGGTAACTTTCCCTAATTTGGATGAGCAACTTTCTTTCATTGAAGAGGCATTTGACTGGTATACTTGCACATACACAAGTAAGGTCCCCCTCTTGAATGAAATAAATTCAGTTATTCTGTCACTCCTTTAAATGTTTGTGGTAGAATAGTACTAATACCTCTCTGTAAAGATGATTTCATGTCTCTTTACTGTAAACAGAGATTTAATTCAAAGCTTCAACCTTGAGCTTTAAGCAAGGCACCAAAAATAATTAATTTCCCTAGTTAGTTCCCCGAACTACATTAAGCTCTGACTTCCACTAGGGATATGTAGGCATGAGGTTCACAAGGAATCTCAGCGAGCTAATAAAATACCAAAAATAGTCAGTCTGTCTATTTGTCTGTCTTTCTTTTATTCCATTCAATTCCTTCTCCTAATACAAAGGAGAAACTTTCCCAATAATCATTAGCAGCACAAACACATTTAGACGCAGAGAAGGTTCCTGTAGAGTACTACAGATATGTAGGGTGTTTAAACACTTCCCTATGTATAACCGACCCCCCGGACTCCAGAATTTCTAGTCTAGGTGATTCCCCACACTTAGCAAACTCCTAGGGTTTATTTGAGATCTTTTTTCCCCTTTCCTACTCGTAGGACAAATAAGAAAGTTCGTGTGCTATCGTAGGAAGAACTGAAATAAAATTCATCCCACCACGGGCGCATTCTCCTTCCAAATTTCGCGTGAAGGGTTTAGCGTGCCGTCCTCCCAAGTGAAACGGGGAGGTAAAGAAAACGACCACCACAGAAAAATGGCGACTCTGCTGGGGATATAAGTGTTAAAAACCTTGGTTTTTCATCCAAACCAATGGTTGACCTGTTGCTGGTCCAGCCCCAATGAGGAATTAGGGATGCCAAATTCCCCCTCAAACAAGAGAGGTCCTGCCTAACCTCTGTGTCATTTCATGTGATTGTTGCATATATATTTGTTTATTTTGTTTATTCTGTATCGGGAAAGGGCTTGATTCCCCCTTGTGGTGAGAAATCCTATACCCGGATTTGAGTGCAACATAAGATAGGATGGAGGATGTCTTCCCGGTGAAGACCCTCTAATCTTGGTTCACAATTCTACTCTTGGGATTTGCCTGGCTGGTTGTGATTAACTGCGCCACTGCATTCCGAGACTGATTTGTACCAGGAGGACCTAGAAACACATTAACCCCACTTAAAGCCTTTTTTAGGACGTAGAGCGGTGATTACGGAAGTAATTGTCACGCAGATACTACACTCAGAGAAAACTCTCTTATAGATACCAATCAACGTATCTTTAAGGTTGAGCAAAAACTCTGAGACCCTTAGAACCCGTTCTACAGGTACAAAAATCCTTAACCTTAGTTTACCATTGGGGCGGGGATTGCGTTTGGACTTCATGACCACTATACCCTTCAACGCCATGTTTGTTTAAAACTCCTGTGTGTGCATTCATGCATTCATGCATCATTCATTAATAAACAACTAAAAACAAAAAGAGTCTTTTTCGAGTCGTTTTTCAAGGAAACTAAATAACGAACGTTTTGAACTTCAGAGAAAGAGAGAAACGGAGAAAGGACTTAAGGATTTATATTATGGATTACGGAAGAAAGAGAGCTAGGAAATACACCTTCAAGATTCCCCAGGTCGAGGAACTGGGAAAGCTCGGAAAACTGGTGGTCAACCCCCAGGCTTTCAAGGAGAAGTATGGAAAACTTCTGCCTTTGCTCAATACCAACATGGTGGATGGGATCCTTCCCACTTTGGTACAGTTTTACGATCCAACGTATCACTGCTTCACCTTTCCAGATTATCAGCTCATGCCTACGTTAGAGGAGTACTCTCGTCTGATTGGAATACCCGTGTACGCGCAAGATCCGTACTCCGGTTTGGAAAAGAATCCTGACGACATTATCATTGCTGCAACTACTCCTTTGAACGTAGTCGACATCAGAACTCATATGGTGAGTAGAGGAGGAATTCAAGGATTGCCCTCCAAATTCCTGTTTGATCAAGCTCGGTACTTCGTCAGCATCCAAGATATGAGCGCTTTTGAGGAAATCTTGGCTTTGCTTATCTACGGATTGTTTTTGTTTCCTAACATTAACGATTTCGTCGACATCAACGCAATTAAGATCTTCTTAATTGGAAATCCGGTTCCAACCTTGCTTGCGGATGCTTATCACTCTGTGCATTCAAGAAACCTGCAGTGAGGAGGATTAATCACATGCTATGTACCGTTGTTATACGAATGGTTCGTTTCACACCTGCCGAAGTCTAGCACTTTCTGGAACATGAGGGATGGCCTTTACTGGTCACAGAAAATCATATCTCTCACTCATACAGGCATTGATTGGTGTAGTCCTGACAACGACGAAACCAAGATCATTTTCAGTTGCGGAAGTTTTCCCAACATACCCCTTATTGGAACTAAGGGAGGAACCAGTTACAATCCAGCTTTAGCCCGTCGTCAATACGGCTATCCCATGAAAAATATACCAAGTAACATTCAATTGGAGGGTCTGTTCTTCAAGAACATCGACGATCATGGAAACATGCTGAAGAAAGAAATTGTCCAAGCCT